>NC_057795.1:168262325-168335811 GCF_018294505.1 Triticum aestivum
CAATGCTCACTGTTCATCCAATCGATCGACTTCAGTTAACAGCCATCGATCGATCGCTCGGGTTCAGTAACGCCTAGCCTGTAGTGCAATCTCTCGGGTTCAGTTAGAGCGCAACACCTCGCTCGGGTTCAGTTAGAGCTAACGCCTCGCACACACGCGTGTATGTGTACAAGAGAAACGCGCATCGCTCGGCCCCCGACCTCCCGCCGTAACCGGGAACTCCCCGAAATTTTCCTCGCCCTCGCTTCTACCATGGTTTTTTCCATCATGGACGGCCCAAAGAATTTCATGCAGCTGCGTCTCCGGCCCGCCCAGGACGAAAAGCTCATTTCCTGTCATGATATTTTGTCATACAAGTAGCAGCCCACATCATCTATGATGATACCAGGTTTTGTCACAATTATCGTCATAGAAGTGTCATATGTATGACAGAAAAAAAATTCGTTCGACCCAAAATGTCACGGATGTGTCCTTTTTTGTAGTGATATTCTATTCCACCTATAGTGTTATGTCCATGGCTCACGCTCATGTATTGCGTGAAATTCGAAAAAGTTTGAAACAATTGCTTGGCTTGTCATCGGGGTTGTGCATGATTTAAATATTTTGTGCGATGAAGATAGAGCATAGCCAGACTATATGATTTTGTAGGGATAGCTTGCTTTGGCCATGTTATTTTGAGAAGACATGATTGCTTTATTAGTATGCTTGCAGTATTATTGTTTTTATGTCAATATTAAACTTTTGTTTTGAATCTTATGGATGTGAATATTCTTGCCACAATAAAGAAGATTACATTGATAAATATGTTAGGTAGCATTCCACATCAAAAAATTTGTTTTTGTCATTTACCTACTCGAGGACGAGCAAAAATTAATCTTGGGGATGCTTGATACGTCTCCAATGTATCTATAATTTTTTATTGTTCCATTCTATTATATTATCCATCTTGGATGTTTTATATGCATGTATATGCTATTTTATATGATTTTTGGGACTAACTTATTAACCTAGAGCCCAGTGCCAGTTTCTGTTTTTCCTTGTTTTTGAGTTTTACAGAAAAGGAATACCAAATGGAGTCCAATTGACCTGCCAATTTACGAAGATTTTTTATGGACCAGAAGAAGCCCCCGAGGCAAAAGAGTTGGGCCAGAAGAGTCCCGAGTCATCCACGAGGGTGGAGGGTGCTCCCTACGCCCTTCGACGCGCCCCCTACCTCGTGGCTGACTTGGAGACCCCCCTGACGTGAAACCGATACCAAAAATTCCTATAAATACAGAAACCCCCGAAGAGAAACTTTGATCGGGAGTTCCGCCGCTGCAAGCCTCTATAGCCACCAAAAACCAATAGGGACCCTCTTCCGGCACCCTGCCGGAGGGGGATCCATCACCGGTGGCCATCTTCATCATACCGGCGCTCTCCATGACGAGGAGGGAGTAGTTCACCCTCGGGGATGAGGGTATGTACCAGTAGCTATGTGTTTGATCTCTCTCTCTCCCGTGTTCTTGATATGGCACGATCTTGATGTACCGCGAGCTTTGCTATTATAGTTTGATCTTATGATATTTCTCCCCCTTGATACGTCTCCAACGTATCTATAATTTTTGATTGTTCCATGCTATTATATTACCCCTATTGGATGTTTATGGGCTTTATTGTACACATTTATATCATTTTTGGGACTAACCTACTAACCGGAGGCCCAGCCCGTATTGCTGTTTTTTGCCTATTTCAGTGTTTCGAAGAAAAGGAATATCAAACGGAGTCCAAACAGAATGAAACCTTTGGGAGCGTGATTTTTGGAACGAACGTGATCCGGAGAACTTGGAGTGCAAGTCAAGAAGCTTGCGAGGCGGCCAGGAGACAGGAGGGCGCGCCCACCCCCTCTGGGCGCGCCCCCTATCTCCTGTGCCCCATAGGCAACCACCGTCGTACTTCTTCCTCCTATATATACCTACGTACCCCGAAAACATCTAGGGAGCCAACGAAACACAATTTCCACCACTGTAACCTTCTGTATCCGTGAGATCCCATCTTGGAGCCTTCGCCGGCGCTCCGCCGGAGGGGGAATCGACCACGGAGGGCTTCTACATCAACACCATAGCCCCTCCGATGAGTTGTGAGTAGTTTACCGCATACCTTCGGGTCCATAGTTATTAGCTAGATGGCTTCTTCTCTCTTTTTGGATCTCAATACAATGTTCTCCCCCTCTCTTGTGGAGATCTATTCGATGTAAACTCTTTTTGCGGTGTGTTTGTCGAGATCCAATGAATTGTGGGTTTATGATCAAGTTTATCTATGAGAAATATTTGAATCTTCTCTGAATTCTTTTATGTATGATTGAGTTATCTTTGCAAGTCTCTTCGAATTATCAGTTTGGTTTGGCCTACTAGATTGATCTTTCTTGCCATGGGAGAAGTGCTTAGCTTTGGGTTGAATCTTGCGGTGTCCTTTCCCGGTGACAGCAGGGGCGGCAAGGCACGTATTGTATTGTTGCCATCGAGGATAAAAAGATGGGGTTTATATCATATTGCTTGAGTTTATCCCTCTACATCATGTCATCTTTCTTAATGCGTTACTCTGTTCTTTATGAACTTAATACTCTAGATGCAGGCAGGAGTCGGTCGATTTGTGGAGTAATAGTAGTAGATGCAGGAAGGAGTCGGTCTACTTGTTGCGGACGTGATACCTATATACATGATCATGCCTAGATAATCTCATAATTATTCGCTTTTCTACCAATTACTCGAGAGTAATTTGTTCACCCACCGTAATACTTATACTATCTTGAGAGAAGCCACTAGTGAAACCTATGGCCCCCGGGTCTATCTTTTATCATATAAGCTTCCAATCTACTTTTATTTGCATCTTTACTTTTTGCATCTATATTATAAAATATCAAAAATATATTTATCTTATCATATTATCTCTATCAGATCTCACTTTCGCAAGTGGCCATGAAGGGATTGACAACCCCTTTATTGCGTTGGTTGCGAGTTCTTTGTTTGTTTGTGTATGTGCGTGGGACTTTTGAGGAGCCTCCTACTGGATTGATACCTTGGTTCTCAAAAACTGAGGGAAATACTTACGCTACTATTGCTGCATCACCCTTTCCTCTTCAAGGAAAACCAACACAAGCTCAAGACGTAGGAAGAAGGATTTCTGGCGCCATTGCCGGGGAGGTCTTCGCTCAAGTCAAGACATACCAAGTACCCATCACAAACTCATCTCCCTCACATTTACATTATTTGCAATTTTCCTCTCGTTTTCCTCTCCCCCACTTCACCCTTGCCATTTTATTTGCCCTCTCTTTCCCAATCTCTCTCTCTCTCTCTCTCTCTCTCTCTCTTTTGCTTGCTTTCTTCCTCCTTGCTTTTGTTTGCCGTTATGTCTGAAATTGGGGAGATTATCATCGATATGGACAATAATGATAACATGGAAAATTCTGAGGCTCCGGCTGAAGAACCCCCTATCTTGCATACTAAAAAGTTTCGAACCGGTAGTGGTAACATCATTGGAAAAGGTGTTATTCAAGATTTCTTTAGTTGAGCCGGTGCTTTACCTTCCATGGGTGGTTCTATTCTTCATAGAACTAGTAGTCTTGAGGATGCTATCGCTATGCTTGTAGTTGAACTTGAAAGACAATTTATGCATATGCATCCTTGCATACAAAGAATTTTCCTAGAATTTTCCAATATTGAGCATTCTTCTGTTAAGCATGCTGTTACTATATTTTTGGCTCATGAGTTTAGATTTATTATAAGAGAGGCCAAAGAAATCTTTGCGCACTATAGGGTGGACGCCGTCATCCTCCCATAGAGGCGATCCTCTTTGATCAAGAGGAAATTAGGCGTTTTCAATCTTCGGACTATGTTGCTTTCAATGAAAACCTTAGAAAAAAGGTTCCTACCAATATCTTGGTTGATAGAATTTCTGAACTTAATAATGATTTTGCTCTTCGAAATAATGATCTAGGATACTCTCTTGAGTATAGGCTCACGAGTTTTTGTCAAAAGAATGCTTTTAGTGATGAATTAGTTGTGCATTATGAAGGGCCAAAGGAGGAACCCGTTCCTCCTGAGATTGATCTTGGGGACTTTTATCCCGCTAAATTTAGCCCTTTCGATTACTTTTGCTTGCCTCAAAGAAAACTTGCTGCCGAACATAGAGAATATGAGATGAGTTTTCAAGATCTATATTATTATTATGGCACTACTTAGATCTACCTTCGCTTTTATGCCTAGCTAGGGGCATTAAACGATAGCGCTAGTTGGGAGGCGACCCAATTTTATTTGTGTTTTTTGTTTTTCTTTCTGTTTAGTAATAAATTTTGCATATACCTTCTGTTTATATGTGTTTTTATCTTTTAATTAGTATTTGTGCCAAGTAGAACCTATAGGATAACCTATGATGATAGTTGATTTGATTCTGCTGAAAAACAGAAACTTTGCGCGCACGAATTTAGTTTTGTTGAATCACAGAAACGTGATTTTGCGTTGATTCTTTTTTCTCATGATAAATAGACAAATTTTCCAGGACTTCCAATTTTGGTAGGATTTTTAGAGTTCCAGAAGTTTGCGTTAGTTACAGATTGCTACCGACTGTTCTGTTTTTGACAGATTCTGTTTTTCATGTGTTGTTTGCTTATTTTGATGCATCTATGGCTAGTAAAATAGTGTATAAACCATAGATAAGTTGGAATACAGTAGGTTTAACACCAAAATAAATAAAGAATGAGTTTATTACAGTACCTTATGTGGTGGTTTTGTTTTCTTTCACTAACGGAGCTTATAAAATTTCCTGTTGAGTTTTGTGTTCTGAAGTTTTCAAGTTTTGGGTAAGGCTTTGATGGACTATGGAATAAGGAGTGGCAAGAGCCTAAGCTTGGGGATTCCCAAGGCACCCCAAGATATTCAAGAATAGCCAAAATCCTAAGCTTGGGGATGCCCCGGGAAGGCATCCCCTCTTTCGTCTTCGTTCATTGGTAACTTTACTTGGAGCTATATTTTTATTCGCCACATGATATGTGTTTTGCTTGGAGCGTCGTGTATTATATTAGTCTTTGCTTTTTAGTTTACCACAATCATCCTTTTTGTACACAACTTTTGGGAGAAGCCCACTTGATTAGAATTTGCTAGAATACTCTATGTGCTTCACTTATATCTTTTGAGCTTGATAGTTTTTGCTCTAGTACTTCACTTATATCCTTTAGAGCATGGCGGTGGCTTACTTTTGAAGAAATTGCTAGTCTCTCATGATTCACTTATATTATTTTGAGAGTATTTTAGAACAGCATGGTATTTGCTATGGTTACAAATTTGGTCCTAGAATGATGAGCATCCAAGTTGGGTATAATAAAAACTATCATAGAAAGTGCATAAAACACTAGGATCAATTTGATGCTTGATAATTGTTTTGAGATATAGAGGTAGTAATGTTAGAGTCATGCTAGTGGGTAATTATGAAATTGAGAAATACTTGTGTTGAAGTTGGCAAGTCCCATAGCATGCACGTATGGTAAAAGTTGTGTGACAAATTTGTTGCATGAGGTGCTCTTTTGATTGTCTTCATTATGAGTGGAGGTCGGGATTGCGTGATGGTTAACTCCAACCAACCCTTCCCCTAGGAGCATGCATAGTAGTACTTTGCTTCGAGGGCAAGTAGAATTTTGCAATAAGTATATGAGTTCTTTATGACTAATGTGAGTCCATGGATATACGCACACTCATCCTTCCACTTTGCTAGCCTTTATTATACCGCGCAACTTTTGCTGGTACCATCCACCCATTATTTACCTTCCTCAAAACAGCCACTATACCTACCTATTATGGCATTTCCATAGCCATTCTGAGATATATTGCCATGCAACTTTCCACCGTTCCATTTATTATGACACGTTCCATCATTGTCATATTGCTCTTTGCATGATCATGAAGTTGACATCGTATTTGTGGCAAGGACACCTTCATAATTTTCATACATGTTGCTCTTGATTCATTGCATATCCCGGTACACCGCCGGAGGCATTCATATAGAGTCATATCTTGTTCTAGCTTTGAGTTGTAATTTTTGGGTTGTAAATCAATAAAAGTGTGATGATCTTCATTATTAGAGCATTGTCTCAGTCAGGAAAGGATGATGGAGACTATGATTCCCCCACAAGTCGGGATGAGACTTCAGACTTTACAAAAAAGAAAAAAAAGAAAGGCCAAAAAGAAAAAAAAGAAAGGCCAAAAAGAAAAAAAAGGGAGAAAAGAAAAAAAGGAAAAGCAAAAAAATAAAATGAGAGAAAAAGAGAGAAGGGGCAATGCTACTATATCTTTTTCCACACTTGTGCTTCAAAGTAGCACCATGATCTTCATTATAGAGAGTCTCCTATGTTGTACTTTCATATACTAAGTGGGAATTTTTCATTATAGTACTTGGCTTGTATATTCCAATGATGGGCTTCCTCAAAATGCCCTAGGTCTTCGTGAGCAAGCGAGTTGGATGCACACCCACTAAGTTTCTTTTGTTGAGCTTTCATATATTTATAGCTCTAGTGCATTCGTTGCATGGCAATCCCTACTCACTCACATTGATATCTATTGATGGGCATCTCCATAGCTCATTGATACGCCTAGTTGATGTGAGACTATCTTCTCCCTCTTTTTGTCCTCACAACCACCACCATATACCACAATAGTGTTATGTCCATGGCTTGCGCTCATGTATTGCGTAAGAGTTGAAAAAGCTAAAGCACGTTAAAAACTATGAACCAATTGCTTGGCTGAAACCGGGGTTGTGCATGATGGGAGTATTTTGTGTAATGAAAATGAAGCATGGACTAACTATATGATTTTGTAGGGATAAGCTTTCTTTGGCTATGCTATTTTGATAGGACATGATTATTTGTTAGTATGCTTCAAAGCATTATTATTTTTATGTTTTACAACCTTTTATCTTGAATCATTTGGATCTGAACAATCATGCCACAATAAAGAAAAATACATTGAGAATTATGCTAGGTAGCATTCCACATCAAAAATTCTGTTTTTATCATCTACCTACTCGAGGACGAGCAGGAATTAAGCTTGGGGATGCTTGATACGTCTCCAACATATCTATAATTTTTGATGGTTCCATGCTATTATATTACCCCTTTTGGATGTTTATGGGCTTTGTTTTACACATTTATATCATTTTTGGGACTAACCTACTAACCGGAGGCCCAGCCCGTATTGCTATTTTTTTGCCTATTTCAGTATTTCAAAGAAAAGGAATATCAAACAGAGTCCAAACGGAATGAAACCTTTGGGAGCGTGATTTTTGGAACAAACGTAATCCGGAGAACTTGGAGTGCAAGTCAAGAAGCTTGCGAGGTGGCCAGGAGACAGGAGGGTGTGCCCCTATCTCCTGGGCCCCACAAGCGGCCACCGATGTACTTCTTCCTCCTATATATACCTATGTACCCCGAAAACATGCAGGGAGCCAACGAAACACAATTTCCACCACCGTAACCTTGTGTATCCGCGAGATCCCATCTTGGAGCCTTCGCTGGCGCTCCGCCGAACGGGGAATCGACCACGGAGGGCTTCTACATCAACACCATAGCCCCTCCGATGAGTTGTGAGTAGTTTACCATAGACCTTCGAGTCCATAGTTATTAGCTAGATGGCTTCTTCTCTTTTTTTGGATATCAATACAATGTTCTCCCCCTCTCTTATGGAGATCTATTCGATGTAAACTCTTTTTGCGGTGTGTTTGTCGAGATCCGATGAATTGTGGGTTTATGATCAAGTTTATCTATGAGAAATATTTGAATCTTCTTTGAATTCTTTTATGTATGATTGGGTTATCTTTGCAAGTCTCTTCGAATTATCAGTTTGGTTTGGCCTACTAGATTGATCTTTCTTGCCATGGGAGAAGTTTGGTTTGGGTTCAATCTTGCGGTGTCCTTTCCCAGTGACAGCAAGGGCAGCAAGGCACGTATTGTATTGCTGCCATCGAGGATAAAAAGATGGGGTTTATATCATATTGCTTGAGTTTATCCCTCTACATCATGTCATCTTTCTTAATGCGTTACTATGTTCTTTATGAACTTAATACTCTAGATGCAGGCAGGAGTCGGTCGATGTGTGGAGTAATAGTAGTAGATGCAGGCAGGAGTCGGTCTACTTGTTGCGGACGTGATGCCTATATACATGATCATGCCTAGATAATCTCGTAATTATTCGCTTTTCTATCAATTGCTCGACAGTAATTTGTTCATCCACCATAATACTTATGCTATCTTGAGAGAAGCCACTAGTGAAACCTATGGCCCCCGGGTCTATCTTTTATCATATAAGCTTCCAATCTACTTTTATTTGCATCTTTACTTTTTGCATCTATATTATAAAATACCAAAAATATATTTATCTTATCATATTTTCTCTATCAGATCTCACTTTCGCAAGTGGCCGTGAAGGGATTGACAACCCCTTTATTGCGTTGGTTGCGAGTTCTTTGTTTGTTTGTGTAGGTGCGTTGGACTTTTGAGGAGCCTCCTACTGGATTGATACCTTGGTTCTCAAAAACTGAGGGAAATACTTACGCTACTATTACTGCATCACCCTTTCCTCTTCAAGGAAAACCAATGCAAGCTCAAGACGTAGCAACCCTCTACCTTCTTGTAATGGATTGAGTTTTCCCTTTGAAGTTATCTTATCGGATTGAGTCTTTAAGGATTTGAGAACACTTGATGTATGTCTTGCATGTGCTTATCTGTGGTTTCAATGGGATATTCACGTGATCTACTTGATGTATGTTTTGGTGATCAACTTGCGGGTTCTGTGACCTTGTGAACTCATGCATAGTGGTTGGCACGTTTTTGTCTTGACTCTCTAGTAGAAACTTTGGGGCACTCTTTGAAGTTCTTTGTGTTGGTTTGAATATATGAATCTGAGATTGTGTAATGCATATCATATAATCAAACTCGTGGATACTTGTGGTGACATTGGAGTATCTAGGTGACATTAGGGTTTTGTTTGATGTGTGTCTTAAGGTGTTATTTTACTATGAACTCTAAGGTTGTTTGTGACACTTATAGGAATAACCCAATGGATTGATCGGAAAGAATAACTTTGACGTGGTTTCGTACCCTACAATAATCTCTTCGTTTATTCTCCGCTATTAGTGACTTTGGAGTGACTCTTTGTTGCACGTTGAGGGATTGTTATATGATCCAATTATGTTATCATTGTTGAGATAACTTGCACTAGTGAAAGTATGAACCCTAGGCCTTATTTTGAAGCATTGCAATACCGTTTTCGCTCACTTTTGTTACTTGCTACCTTGCTGTTTTTATATTTTCAGATTACAAAAACCTATATCTATCATCCATATTACACTTGTATCACTATCTCTTCGCCAAACTAGTGCACCTATCCAATTTAGCATTGTATTTGGTGTGTTGGGGACACAAGAGACTCTTTGTTACTTGGTTGCAGGGTTGTTTGAGAGAGACCATCTTCATCCTACGCCTCCCGCGGACTGATAAACCTTGGGTCATCCACTTGAGGGAAATTTGCTACTGTACTACAAACCTCAGCACTTGGAGGCCCAACAATGTCTACAAGAAGAAGGTTGCATAGTAGACATCCGCCGCGGGCGTGTAGAGGACGAGGACGATGCTGGGGAGGCTGTAGAACAACCCGATGAGCCCCGGGGAGGCTGTTTGCCATGGCCAGAAGGGGGTAAAAGGGGATCTAGGTGCGAGAGAGGAAGGTTGCTAGGGTTCGGCGATGGGAGGGAGCCACCGGAGTTTTGTAGAGGGGGGTGGCCGGGCGATGGCCGGCGCGTGGCCACCGACAGGGCGATGGCTACCACGATCCTCCCTCGTGAACAAGAGGAGGAGGGAGGGGTATGTGGGCTGGCCGGGTTTTGCTTAATGGGCCAAGGGTTCAATAGTTTAGGTCTTTTGTTTTTCATTTACTTACTTCTGTTTATTTTCTTTCCATAGTTTTATTTAATTTCCACAATATTTTAGTTTAGTTAAAATACAAAAGTACTTTATAAATTTGTATTAATATCTATACCTCTGTTACTAAAAGTTTTGCTCACAAATAAAATAGTTTAACATTTTAGAAATTATAAAAGGCATTTATATAATTGGTTAAGCCACTGATCTAATTATCTTTGAGCACTTAAACCTTTTATAAAATTTTGGTTTCCTCACCAATAACACCTATGAATTATTTGCCACAGTTTGCACATTTTACTTTTGACATTTGAAAAACTTTTAATTTTGACTTTATATTAAATTTGAATTTGAACCGGTTTCGAATCAACGAGAGTTTAACAACGGTAATCGTGGTGACATGGCATCATTAACAGGGAATTACTATAGCTTAATTATTCGGGCACCACATTGCTTTCTGACCTTCTGCTTGACGGGTTGGGCATGAGGACAGACAGCAAGGTGGTGCTCGATTACCTCCCTGGGAACGCCGGGGATGTCAGATGGTTGCCAAGCAAACACATCGACATTCGCTCGCAGGAAGGCAACGAGCGTACTTTCCTATTTGTCATCAAGGGTGGCACTGACGGTGAATGTACCGTCAGCACATCCTGCCTTGTCGGGACCTTGTTTACATTAGGTGAAGAAACCTTGGATCTCTTACTAGTGGAACTCTCCGGCAAGTCATCAACAGGTGCAGCGCACTCAGGAGAGCCGCGCTTCCCAGATTCCTTGCAGGCATCTCTACTAGCCTTCTTTTCTTTCTTTGTTTCCTTGGCGGGAGCTTTGGCTTATGTAGCCTCATTTGCTACCGCATCTCAGTACATCTTATCCACACATATGATTGCGTATTTCTTGTCCGATGGGATGGAAATGACGCCCATCGGCCTTGGCATCTTTAGAGTATTGTAAGCATAGTGGGATGTTGCCATGAACTTTACCAAAGCTGGGCGGCCAAGGATCCCATTGTAAGGCAGAGGAAGATCGACAACATCAAACACAACCCTCTCAGTCTAGTAATTCAAATCTCCGCCAAATGTTACCGACAGCGTAATCTTTACCTTAGGTCGGCTTCTGCCGGGGCTGATTCCCCGGAACGTGCCAGTAACTTTGAGCTCTTCATTTGATATTTGCAACTTTTGACTACCTTGGGAGAGATCAGATTCAGTCCAGCCCTGCCGTCAACTAGCATCTTTGTGACTTTGAGGTTGCGGATTGTTGGTGAGACCAATAAAGGAAAACACCCTACCGCAGTAGTGCGGTCGGGGTGATCCTCTTCATCAAAGATGATAGGCGTGGGGAGCCATTTGAGCGACTTTCGAGAGTCCGCAGCTAGCTCCACGGCATTGACCTCACGCGCCCACTGCTTGAGTTGGCGGTGAGAGGAGTGCAGGGATGCACCTCCATCAACACACATAGCTTCACTTGCTTTCTGGAATTCTTGCTCACTGGTTTCTTCTTCATCTCCTTCATCACTTTCATCATCACCTTCCCTCTTCTCACGGCCTTTAGAAGGTTTCTCTTTTTGTTAAGGGGTCTTGCCGCTGTGGCCTCCTCTATTGCCATGGCCCTTCCCGCCAGCACCTTTCTTGGTCTCCCTCTTTGTCGCGCTTCTCGTAATCAGCTTTCTGCTTCTTAACAAATTGCTCAAATTGATGACACTCTTGGAGATCATGGCCCTTAGTGCGGTGGATTTTGCAGTATAGCCCATTAGACTTCCCAGCTTTCTCCACCGTCGCAGCCTCCCAGCAGTCAGCGCACGCGACAGCTTCCTTGCCCGGGGCTTCGGTTTTGGCCTTTTTGCCGGTACTAGGGTTGCCATAACCCTCAATGGCCAGTACTGACTTCTCCTTGCGCTTCTTATTGTGCTTCCGGTTCTTCCTCTTTGGGTTAGTGGCCTTGTCGTCATCCTCTGAATCAACCTCGATGTCGTCCTCCTCCCCAGGGAGTCGCCTTCCTTGCTCCGCACGAGTGCATTTATCCGCCAAGGTGTAGAACTTGTTGACGGTTTTGGGCAGCCGGGCGTTCATCTTGGAACGGATCCTCCTGTTGCACAATTGAGTGGAACGCGGCAATCACAGCTGCCGGGTGTATCTCTGGGATGTTGCGGTGTACTCGACTGAATCTGTGCATATACTTTTGCAAGCTCTCCCCTTCCTTCTGTGGAAGGACTTGCAGATCACTGGGTCGCCTTGGTTCTTGATGGCCGCCCATGAAGGCAACAACAAACTCATTGCACAAGTCAGCCCATGACGAAATGGAATTCTTTGGCAGGTGCATCAGCCACGACCTCATGTTTGACTTGAGTGCCAAAGGGAAGTAGTTGGCGAACACCTTCTCGTCCCTCCCCCCGGTGACTTGAACAACAATTGTGTAGATGCTCAAGAACTCTACCAAGTTTAGCTTTCCATCATATTTTTCCGGCAACTCTGGCTTGAAAACGCGGGCAGATGGCCAACAGACTTGCCGCAGCTTGTGAGTGAAAGTAGGGCATCCAACCTCGAAAGGCAAGTACCCGCCCTCACTAGACGTGGGTTCGTCGACGTCTGGGCCATTGCGCCTGTCAGATTGACGATGGGTCTCCTAGCGCCACTCTATAGTGATGCGCGCATCTTCCCTTCGCCGATCCTCCAGGACCTACCGCTGATCTCAACGAGCCCGTGGATTGGACGAGGCCACCATCGATGCTCCGTCGGGCTCGTTGTCATGTTGCTCTTGCTGCTGCCTCTGGGTTTGCTGCCGCGGAGGGGACTACACCATTAGTGTGCCCTCCTCAACATGGCCAGCAGCCCGGGCTGCTGTTGTCATCCACGGGTACTGTGATGGCTCTGCCTGCTGAGATTTTTCAGCTTCAACGAAGCCGATCAAACTCTAGATGGTGGCTCTCCACTCATCCATTTGATCAGCTGCTGGTGGGAACCTCAGCAGGAGTTGGGCCCGCGCCATGGCTTTTGTAGCCATGCTCGGCATAGATGATGAGGCAGATCGTGACGTCGCTCAACTCCTGGTAACACCAGCAGGGGCGTCACCGCGTTTGTGCCGTTGTGAGTCGGTCGCCAAGGCAGTTGGGCGAGGAGTGGGGTGCAATCGAGGATCAGCAGCCCTGTCCGGCACTCTGTCTTGCTCGCCTTGCTCTGGTCCAGGCACGTGCCTAGTAGCCGCACCTGTGGCAGGTGCTGCTGGAGGGTCACGGCTCGCACCAGAGTGAGCATTGTCACTATGGCCGTGCTCGTTAGCACGGCGGGGAGGTGGAGCCCTGCCTGCGACCTGCGGGTTGTGGCCGTCGGGATGTTGTTGATGTCGCCCTCCACTAGTGTTTTCTGCTCCAACTTCGACCATAGGGGACACAACGACAGCGCCGCCTGCACTGGTCGTGTCCCCTACGGCACCTGCCTCCCCCAACGCTACCACTACACCTATGGCGTCAGCGGCTGTGTGCGAAGGGGCCTTCGAAGTGGAACTATGAGCTGCCACGCGGGGCTTCTTCTTGGGTGCCATGGAGGATGAAACTGACGGTGATGAAGATTGACGCATTGTTCACAACCTCGGATTTGCGCAAGCGCTCCCCCCCTACCTGGCGCGCCAAAGATTTAGTGGGGAGACACGATCACCTATGGGGCCACGGGCCCCTTTGTGGTTCGGTAAGGGGAAGGATCACGTTGCACAAAGAGCATAAGCCATGAAACAACACGACGATGGTGACGCTGGTGGTTTTTACCCAAGTTTGGGCTGCAGTGAGGCATAAAACCCTACTCCTGCTTTGGTGGATTTGATGTAAGAATCCAAAGAACGCGCAATGCTCAAGCCCGACAAGGTGTCCTCGGGGAGAGCAGCTACGCGCGTACAAGTATGCAAGGGTCCCCATCCTTTGCTGCATTGCCTTGGACCTCCTTTTATAGATTAAGGGGTGACCACAGTGGCAAAACAGTCTTTATCCGGTGATTAGATAGCTAACAGTGCTATCATACCTAACTCTGGCAGTTAGGATAAAGTGCATTAAATGCATTGCTAGGTGTCATGCTGAGGATGCAGCCCGGCAAGCCTGTTGTGCCGCTTAATCATCTTCTGCTCATCTGTTTGACACACCTCTGGACGTGTGTTGTATGAAGGTAACATGTCTTCTAAATGGCTGCCACGTGCTTAGTGGAAGCCACTTAATCACTTGGGGGCTCGACACCGCACTGATAACTGGTTTGCGTCGTGGTGCGGTGGAGCGGTGTCACCTTGGGGGGGGGAGTTTACCCTTGGCGGACCCAGCGAGTCTGCCAGGGAAATCTTGGACTCACCCTTGGGGCAGCCTTGACCTGGTGGGCTCTCCTGCCCGGCAAGGGAGGCCTTCCCAAGGTAATACCTTGCTGTCTTGGTTTGTTTTGGTCTTCTTGATCCGCTCTTTGATCTCACAAAGAGCTGCTTCCCTGGCTTTGGCCTTGCTTTGGATGTTGGTGTAGCTATGTGATGCCAATACGCCTGTGTATAGTCCGGGCAGCAAAAGTAAATGTTTGTTGTACCGACACTCTTGGCACTCCTTATTCCGTGGTCTATCAAAACTTTACCCAAAACTTGAAAACTTCACAACACAAAACTCAATAGAAAACTCATAAGCTCCATTAGTATAATCAAGCAAATCACCACTTTAGGTATTATTGTGAACCCATCTAAATTTATATTGGTGTTATATCTACTATATTCCAACTTCTCTATGGTTCATGCCCCCCGATATTACCCATAGATTCATTAAAATAAGCAAACAACACAATGAAAACAAAATCTGTCAAAAACAGAACAGTCTAAGGTAATAAGGAGATTTCGTATACTTTTGTAACTCCAAAAATTCTAAAAAAATAGGACAACCTGGGAAATTTGTATATCAATCTTTTGTAAAGAATTCAGAATTTTATCACACTCCAGTAAATTTTTACAATTCTGCTATTGGACGCAAAAGTTTCTGTTTTTCAGCAAAATCAAATCAACTGTCACCATAGACCATCCCAAAAGTCTTACTTGACACAAACACTAATTGAAACACTAAAACACAATTGTTACAGAAGTAATATTGTTTATTTATACAAAAATAGAAGCAAAAGCAAAAAATAAAAAATAAAATTAGGTTGCCTCCCAACAAGCGCTATTTAATGTCCCTAGTTAGGCATATTGCATAGATCTAGGTATTGCCATCTTTGGTATTCAATCCATAAGTAGCCCTCATAATAGATTCATATGGTAACCTAATTTTCTTTATTGAAAAGTTTTCCATGCCCTTCCTTAACGTAAATTGAAATCTAATGCTTCCTTCTTTCATATCAATAATTGCACTAATCGTTCTAAGGAAAGGTCTACCAACAATAACAGGGCATGAAGGATTGCAATCTATATCAAGCACAATAAAATCTACGGGCACATAATTCCTGTTTGCAACAATAAGAACATCATTAATCCTTCCCATATGTTTCTTAATAGTGGAATCCGCTAGATGCAAATTCAAAGAACAATCATCAAATTTATGGAAACCTAGCACATCGCATTGAGTTTTTGGAATATTGGAAACGCTAGCAGCCAAATCACACAAAGCATTACACTCATAATCTTTAATTTTAACCTTAGTAGTAGGTTCCCATTAATCATAAAGCTTTCTAGGGATTGAAACTTCCAACTCAAGTTTTCTTCAAACGATTTCATCATAGCTTCCACAATATGTTTAGTAAAAGCCTTGTTTTGATTATAAGCATGAGGTGAATTGCATGGATTGCAACAAGGAATTACAATCTATTGAAGAACAATTATCATAACTAAAATCCTTGAAATCCAAAAGAGTGGGTTCATCACTACTTAAAGATTTTACCTCGCCGATCCCACTTTTATCATTTTTTCATTAAGATCTTCACCCTCCAAATTATTGGGATGCCTTCTAGCTAAAGTTTACTCATCTCTAGTCCCATCTTTATCTTATATTAGCATACAAAGATTCAATAGGAGTCACATAAATCACTTAAAGATCTTCATCATCATTATCACGAAAACTAGAAGAACATGCTTTTTCTAGCCAATCTCTCTTAGCACGAATGCTAGCGGTTCTCTCTCTACTTTCGTTAATAGAAATTTGAAGAGCTTTCAAATATTCATTAATATCAATCTCGGGTGGCATAGATCTAATCTTAAAAGAATCAATCTCATGAGAAATTATATCAACATTTCTAGCCAAATCATCAATCTTAAGCAATTTTTCTTCTACCATAGCATTGAAAATCTTTTGAGAATTAATGAAATCTTTAATATTATTCCCAATATCAGAGGGTATTTTATTATAATTTCCATAAGAATTGTTGTAGGAATTACCATAATTATTAGAGGAATTATTAGGAAACGGACTAGGGTTGAAGTTTCCTCTATATGCATTGTTACCAAAATTGCTCCTACCAACAAAATTCACATCCATAGATTTATTATTATTCTCAATCAAAGTAGAAAAAGGTATATCATTAGGAGCAATAGGATCACTCTTACTAGCGATCAATTTCATAAGTTCATCCATCTTTCCACTTAAAGTATTAATTTCTTCAATTGCACCTTTTTACTAGTAGACGATCTTTCAGTATGCCATTGAGAGTAATTTGCCATCATATTATCTATGAGTTTAGTAGCTTCTCCTAATGTGATTTCCATAAAATTACCTCCCGCGGCGGAATCTAAAAGATTTCTAGCTGCAAAATTCCATCCGGCATAAATTTTTTGTATGATCATCCATAAGCTTAAACCATGAGTAGGGCAATTTCTTATCATCAATTGCATCCTCTCCCATGATTGTGCAACATGTTCATGACCAAGTTGCTTAAAATTCATTATTCGTTCCTAAGGGAGATGATCTTAGCGGGAGGAAAATACTTGGAAATAAAAGCATCTTTACACTTATTCCGTGAATCAATACTAATTTTAGGCAAAGATGAAAACCAAGTTTTAGCATAATCTCGTAGTGAGAACGGAAATAGCTTCAATTTAATAATATCATTATCCACATCTTTTTTTCTTTTTCATATCACACAACTCAATGAAAGTATTTAGATGGGATGCAACATCTTCATTAGCACTACCAGAAAATTATTCTTTCATAACAAGACTCAACAAAGCGGCATTAATTTCATAAGATTCCGCACTAGTGGCAGGAGCAATCGGATTACTAATAAAGTAATTATTATTACTGTTGGAAAAGTCACACAACTTGGTATTTTCTTGAGACATTGTGACAAAGCAAGCAATCTAACACACAAGAAAAGAAAAGGCAAACGAAAAAATGAACAAAAGAGGGCGAATAAAAAGGTGAATATTTTTTTGTTTTTTTGAAAACGTTTTAGAAGTGGGGGGAGGAAAACGAGAGGAAAATGGAAATAATGTAAATGCAAGAGATGAGAGTTTATGATAGGTACTTGGTAGGCTTGATGTAGAACCTCCCCGGCAACGGTGCCAGAAATTCTTCCTGCTACTTCTTGAGCTTGCATTGATTTTTCCCTTGAAGAGGAAAGGGTGATGCAGTAAAGTAGAGATAAGTATTTTCCTCAGTTAAGAACCAAGGTATCAATCCGGTAGGAGGCACAAGCAAGTCCCCAATAGATGCACCTGCAAAAACTAACAAATACTTGCATACAACGCGAAAAAGGGGTTGTAAATCCCTTCACGGTCAATTGCAAGAGTGAGGTCTAATAGAGATAGATATAAAAGATAAGTAAAAGGCAAAATAAAGTAAATATAAATAAATTGCAGCAAGGTATTTTTAGTTTTGGTTTTATAGATCTGAAAATAATATGATGGAAAATAGACCCGGGGCCCATAGGTTTCACTAGAGGCTTCTCTCTTGAAGAAAGAATACGGTGGGTAAACAAATTACTGTTGACCAATTGATAGAAAAGTGCATAGTTATGATGATATCTAAGGCAATGATCATGAATATAGGCATCACGTCCGTGACACGTAGACAGAAACGATTCTGCATCTACTATTATTACTCCGCACATTGACCTCTATCCAGCATGCATCTAGAATATTAAGTTCATAAGAACGGAGGCCTTAAGCAAGATGACATGATGTAGAGGGATAGATCCAATCAATATGGTAAAACCCCCATCTTTTTATCCTTAATGGCAAAAATACAAATACGTGCATCGCTACCCCTACTGTCACTGGGTGAGGACACTGCAAGATTGAACCCATCACAAAGCACATCTCCCATTGCAAGAAAAACCAATCTAGTTGGACAAACCAAATCGATAGATCGGAGAGAAATACAAAGCTATCTTAATCATGCATAAAAGAGTTAAGAGAAGACTCAAATAATATTCATAGATAATCTGATCATAAATCCATAATTCATTGGATCTCAGCAAACGCACCGCAAAGAAGATTACATCGAATAGATCTCCAAGAACATCGAGGAGAACATTGTATTGAAGATCAAAGAGAGAGAATAATTCATCTAGCTACTAGTTATGGACCCGTAGGTCTATGGTAAACTACTCACACATCATCGGAAGGGCATCAAGGTTGGTGTAGAGGCCCTCCGTGATCAAATCCCCCTTCGGTAGAGTGCCGGAAAAGGCCCCAAGATGGGATCTCAAGAGAACAGAAGCTTGCAGCGGCGGAAAAGTATTTTTGGTGTGCCCTCTGATGTAAGGGGAATATTTGGGTATTTATAGAGTTGGAATTAGGGTTAGGAGAGCCACCGGGGGGCACGAGCCTAGGGCATGCCCCTAGGGCTTGTGGCCCCCTCGCGGGTCTTCTGGCCTCTTCCCGAAGCTTCGTAGGTGTCTTGTGTCCAAGAAAAATTGGCAAATAAATTCATTCCATTTGGACCCCGTTTGGTATAGATTTTTTGTAGAAGATAAAAACAAGGGGAAAACAGCACCTGGCGCTAGGCAGTAGGTTAATAGGTTAGTCCCAAAAATGATATAAAATAGCATATTAATGCATATAAAACATGCAGGATAGATAATATAATAGCATGGAACAATCAAAAATTATAGGTACGTTGGAGACGTATCACCGCCACCAACTGATGGTATCCCGCATCCACTACATGGTGATGAACTCACTGCCGAGCAGCTATACCAGATACAACTGAACAAGTGGATGATGCAGCAAGGAGCTAGCAACAATGCAGCACCTGCCAATGATGGAAATGCAGCAGCTCAACATGTGGAATTGAGTTTCAGAATAACTGGGGGCGGGGGTCTGGCACCCATCTCCACCACAAGGCCCTCCAGCCATCTATAATTATCAGCAATGGCTTGCTGGAGAAGGCCTGCAGGTTCAGGACGGAATTCCACCTGCCAATAACATCAATGGCAGTCCCACTTCTGCTTGGAATGACTCAATCTCCAACATAGGGAGTTGTGGTTCCAGTGATGGTTCAGATAACATCATTCTAATGCCACTCAACATGTTTCAGGCTTTACACAATGGGGGCCTGTTTTATCTAGAGAATCCTAATCAGCAAGCTCAGGTGATGCTCATTGAGCTTACAGTTTCCAACTCTAGTTTGCATTGCAGTATGACCACTGCCAATGAGAATGTGGCTTCAATGGATTTCAGTGAGCACTTCCCATTTGTCCAAATTACTAATTTCCTCTCAAGTGCTATCATGCCTACTTTAGCCACTTTTGGACCATGGGCCCAGGGATATGGGTTTCAACCTACTGGTCTAGAGATGTAGTTAGCTCTTACTATGGTTGATGCTGAAACTATTGGTGTCTCCTCCTCTATCAAGCACACTGATACCTTGGGCATTTCGACCACCACTATGAACAATTGGTCCATCCGGATGATGTCTCATGTCACTACTCATGTTCCTCCTTCTAGCTCTTCTGTCATTATTACTAATTTTTTTAATGAAGGTGTGGTTCTGCCTGCTGGCAACAGTTCTGATCTGTAGTTATCTAATATCAATGCCGAAACTGACAAGGAGATGCAGGTTGCTCCGGGCACAAATCAAGACCTCCCTTCTATTGTCTCTGATCTCGTGGGATCTTCAAGCAACAAGCAGCCTAGCAAACGTGGTAAGGCTATCGCCCCGGACTGTGTGGTCAGTGTTCATAGGAGTAATAGATCTAATAAGTATGATGGATTTAAAGTGCATCAACCCACTGATAGCAAGCATAAGACCTCCAAGGTGAAACCACGTGTGATTCCTTCTACTTATACTGCCTGTAAAATCTCAGAAGTTGCTGTTGCCCTTGATGACATCTCAGTTCTACCTCCGACCCCGATACCTATGATACAACATGTGGGAGTGCACATGTGTGGTGTGCCACCTGAAGAAGTGACTGAGAAGGCTCTTCTTGCTCCCATCGAGGAAGGATCTTCTTTGGAGTGATTGCCTTTAGTCATTTCCTTTACCTTTTGCTTTTATCATGGCTATGCTAAACTGCAATGTCTTATGTTGGAATATGCATGGTATGAACACTGATCCTGAACTTTTGGCACTCTTAAATGCTATATCTGCTAGTGGTTGTGCGGTTATTTGTCTACAAGAAACCAAGAAAACCATGATTGATAATAATTTTATTAAATCTTGTTGCCCTTGATGTTTTGATAAATTTGCATACATATCATCTCATGGGGCTTCGGGAGGCATTGCCACCATATGGAACAATGCTCTTTTCATAGGAGAGGTAATCATTGAAGAAAATTTTGCTTTGCTCATACGTTTTAAATCCTCCCAGTCAGCTCAAACTTGGACAGTGGTAAATGTCTATGGCCCTTATCAAGGTGACCCCATGATTGAATTTACTACATGGTTAATGAACTTAAATATATCACAATCTGAAGATTGGCTCTTGGTTGGGGATTTTAACTACATTAGAGGTCCAGAGAACCGAAACAAACCTGGGGAAATATCAATGATATGATTATGTTTAATGACCTCATAAGATCTCAGTGCTTAGCGGAACTTCCAATAAAAGGGAGATCCTACACCTGGGGTAATATGCAAATGGACCCTCTACTCGAACAACTTGACTGGTTTTTCACGTCAAACAAATGGACCTCAACATACCCTAACACTATGGTAAAATCTCTTGGTAAACCGGTATCAGATCACATACCATGTGTTGTCACAATTGAAACAACTATTACACACAGCATTTTCAGATTTGAATCCTTCTGGGTTCAACACCCTGGCTTTGTGGAAGTGGTCTCCTCTACATGGTCAAAACCGGTGCATACATCTAATTATGCCACCCTTCTGAGCAAGAAATTTAAAAATCTTAGATATGCACTGAAACAATGGAGCGGGAACATATCAAAACTCTCTGTGGCCATAGCGAACTCTAATAAGACCCTTGCAGATCTCGATGACTTGGGGAATAGACAATGCCTTACTATGCCTGAAAGGAACTTTAGGAACATCCTCAAAAAACACCTCCTTAGACTGCTCAACTATCACAGATAATATTGGCACAAACGATGTACCATTTGTTGGGTACGTTTTGGAGATGAACTTCCTAAATTTTTCCAAGCCATGGCTTCAGAGAGATACAGAAAAAACAACATCCCATCCCTCTCCTTGGAGGATGGAACAATTGTCGAAGATCCTGCACGGAAGGAGTCTATTATACATCATGCTTTCAAGCAACGATTGGGGACATCGAATGAATTTCAAGAGTGGCGGATCTGGAGCAACTCACAACCCCCTTCGCAACGCATGAAATTGATTCTGTCATTCGTGTTAGCTGATAGAGCACCGTGTCCTGACGGTTTTACCGGAATCTTCCTAAAAACTTGTTGGCACATTATTAAGGAAGACTTTTACAAGATTTGCCACCAGTTCTTTGATGGAAACTTAAACCCTGAAATCATCAATGATGGATTCATTACACTGATATCTAAAGTTGCTTCTCCGACATCAATCAATGATTACAGGCCAATTAGTCTTCTTAACTATTGTCTTAAGGTAATTACCAAGAATATGGCAAATTAGGCTGCAAAAAATCATCCTCAAAATTATTCATTGTAATCAATACGGATTCATAAAAGGGAGAAACATCCAAGATTCCCTAGCTTGTGCATTTGAATACATTTTTCAATGCCAAAGCTCGAAGAAACAAATTATTCATCTCAAACTGGATTTTGCGAAAGCTTTGATACAACAGAACATGATGCAATGATTGAGATTAAAATATTCGATTGCAATATCAAAAGATATACCTTCAAGCACTAACCTCCCCGGCAACGGCGCCAAAAAAGAGCTTGATGTCTACTACGCAGCCTTATTCTTGTAGACATTGTTGGGCCTCCAAGTGCAGAGGTTTGTAGGACAGTAGCAAATTTCCCTCAAGTTGATGACCTAAGGTTTATCAATCCGTGGGAGGCATAGGATGAAGATGGTCCCTCTCAAACAACCCTGCAACCAAATAACAAAGAGTCTCTTGTGTCCCCAACACACCCAATAAATTGGCAAATTGTATAGGTGCACTAGTTCAGCGAAGAGATGGTGATACAACTGCAATATGGATAGTAGATATAGGTTTTTGTAATCTGAAATTATAAAAACAGCAAGGTAACTAGTAACAAAAGTGAGCGAATATGGTATTGCAATGCTTCAACACAAGGCCTAGGGTTCATACTTTCACTAGTGCAAGTTCTCTCAACAATGATAACATAATTAGATCATATAACAATCCCTCAACATGCAACAAAGAGTCACTCCAAAGTCACTAATAGCGGAGAACAAACGAAGAGATTATTGTAGGGTACGAAACCACCTCAAAGTTATTCTTTCCGATCAATCCATTGGGCTATTCCTATAAGTGTCACAAACAGCCCTAGAGTTTGTAATAAAATAACACCTTAAGACACACATCAACCAAAACCCTAATGTCAGCTAGATACTCCAATGTCACCTCAAGTATCTGCGGGTTTGATTATACGATATGCATCACACAATCTCAGATTCGTCTACTCAAACCAACACAAAGAACTTCATAGAGTGCCCCAAAGTTTCTACTGTAGAGTTAAGACGAAAATGTGTGCCAACCCCTATGCATAAGTTCACAAGGTCACAGAACCCACAAGTTGATCACCAAAACATACATCAAGTGGATCACATGAATATCCCAATGTGACCACAGATAAGCACATGCAAGACATAGATCAAGTGTTCTCAAATCCTTAAAGACTCAATCCGATAAGATAACTTCAAAGGGAAAACTCAATCCATTACAAGAGAGTAGAGGGGGAGAAACATCATAAGATCCAACTATAATAGCAAATCTCATGGTACATCAAGATCGTGCCAAATCAAGAACACGAGAGAGAGAAAGAGTTCAAACACATAGCTACTGGTACATACCCTCAGCCCCGAGGGTGAACTACTCCCTCCTTGTCATGGAGAGCGCCGGGATGATGGATCCCCCTCCAGCAGGGTGTCGGAATAGGGCCCCGATTGGTTTTTGCTGGCTACAGAGGCTTGCAGCAGCGGAACTCCGGATCTTGGTTCTGTTTTGGATGTTTGGGGATATATAGGAGGTGTTGGCGTCGAGAAAAAGTCAGGGGGGGGGGTCCCCGAGTCAGCCACGAGGTAGGGGGCGCACCCTCCACCCTCATGGTTGACTTGGGACTCTTCTGGTCCAACTCTTTTGCTTCATGGGCTTCTTCTAGTCCAAAAACAAGCTCCACAAATTTTCAGGTCAATTGGACTCCGTTTGGTATTTCTTTTCTGTAAAACTCAAAAACAAGGAAAAACAGAAACTGGCACTAGGCTCTAGGTTAATAGGTTAGTCCCAAAAATCATATAAAATATCATATAAATGCATATAAAACATCCAAGATGGATAATATAATATCATGGAACAATCAAAAATTAGAGATACGTTGGAGACGTATCAAGGATCCCCAAGCTTAATTCTTGCTCGTCCTCGAGTAGGTAAATGATAAAAACAGAATTTCTGATGTAGAATGCTACCTAACATATTTATCCATGTAATTTTCTTTATTGTGGCATGAATGTTCAGATCCGAAAGATTCAAAACAGAAGTTTAATATTGACATAAAAACAATAATACTTCGAGCATACTAACAAGGCAATTATGTCTTCTGAAAATAACATGGCCAAAGAAAACTTATCCCTACAAAATCATATAGTCTGGCTATGCTCCATCTTCGTCACAGAAAATACTCAAATCATGCACAACACCGATGACAAGCCAAGCAATTGTTTCATACTTTTGATGTTCTAAACTTTTTTAACTTTCATGCAATACATGAGCTTGAGCCATGGACATAGCACTATAGGTGGAATAGAATGGTGGTTGTGGAGAAGACAAAAGGAGGGAGATAGTCACACATCAACTAGGCGTATCAACGGGCTATGGAGATGCCCATCAATAGATATCAATGTGAGTGAGTAGGGATTGCCATGCAACGGATGCACTAGAGCTATAAGTGTATGAAAGCTCAAAAAGAAACTAAGTGGGTGTACATCCAACTTGCTTGCTCATGAAGACCTAGGGAATTTTAGGAAGCCCATCGTTGGAATATACAAGCCAAGTTCTATAATGAAAAATTCCCACTAGTATATGAAAGTGACAAAATAAGAGACTCTCTATCATGAAGATCATGGTGCTACTTTGAAGCACAAGTGTGGAAAAAAGGATAGTAACATTGCCCCTTCTCTCTTTTTCTCTCATTTTTTTATTTTGGCTTCTTTGGCCTCTTTTTTTATTTCCTCACATGGGACAATGCTCTAATAATGATGATCATCACACTTCTATTTACTTACAACTCGAAAAATTACAACTCAATGCTTAGAACAAAATATGACTCTATGTGAATGCCTCCGACGGTGTACCGGGATGTATAATCAATCATGAGTGACATGTATGAAAGAATTATGAAAGGTGGCTTTGCCACAAATACGATGTCAACTACATGATCATGCAAAGCAATATGACTGATGAAGCGTGTCATAATAAACGGAACGATGGAAAGTTGCATGGCAATATATCTCGGAATGGCTATGGAAATGCCATAATAGGTAGGTATGGTGGCTGTTTCGAGGAAGGTATATGGTGGGTGAACGGTACCGGCGAAAGTTGCATGGTACAAGAGAGGCTAGCAATGGTGGAAGGGTGAGAGTGCGTATAATCCATGGACTCAACATTAGTCAAAAAGAACTCACATACTTATTGCAAAAATCTATTAGTCATTGAAAGAAGTACTACGTGCATGCTCCTAGGGGGATAGATTTGTAGGAAAAGACCATCCCTCATCCCCGATCGCCACTCATAAGGAAGACAATCAATGAATACCTCATGCTCCAAATTTGTTACACAACGGTTCACCATACGTGCATGCTATGGGACTCACAAACCTCAACACAAGTATTTCTTAAATTCACAATTACTCCACTAGCATGACTCTAACATCACCATCTTCATATCTCAAAACAATCATAAAGAATCAAACTTCTCATAGTATTAAATGCACTTCATATGAAAGTTTTTATTATATTCCTCTTGGATGCCCATCATATTAGGACTAAATTCATAACCTAAGAAAATTACCATGTTGTTTAAGACTCTCAAAATAATATAAGTGAAGCATGAGAGTTCATCAATTTCTTCAAAATAAAACCACCGTCATGCTCTAAAAGATATAAGTGAAGCACTAGAGCAAATGACAAACTACTCCAAAAGATATAAGTTAAGATCAATGAGTAGTCGAATAATTGTGAAACTATGTGAAGACTCTCTAACATTTAAGAATTTCAGATCTTGGGATATTATTCAAACAGAAAGAAAAACAAAATAAAATAAAATGACGCTCCAAGCAAAACACATACCATGTGGTGAATAAAAATATAGCACCAAGTAAGGTTACCGATGAATGAAGACGAAAGAGGGGATGCCATCCGGGGCATCCACAAGCTTAGGCTCTTGGTTGTGCTTGAATATTACCTTGGGGTGCCTTGGACATCCCCAATCTTAGGCTCTTGCCACTCCTTATTCCATATTCCATCGAATCTTTACCCAAAAACTTGAAAACTTCACAACACAAAACTTAACAGAAAACTCGTAAGCTCCATTAGTATAAGAAAATAAAATCACCACTTAGGTATTGTTGTGAACTCATTCTAAATTCACATTGGTGTTATGTCTAATATATTCCAACTTTTCCATGGTTCATACCCTCCGATACTACTCATAGATTCATCAAAATAAGCAAACAACACATAGAAAAACAGAATCTGTCAAAAACAGAATAGTCTGTAGTAATCTGTAACTCTGGAATACTTATGTAACTCCAAAAATCCTGAGAAATTAAGAAGTCCTAATCAATTTGTTTATTAATCTTCTTAAAAATAATCAACTTATAATCACTCTTCTGTGAATTAGGAAAAAAATCGTGAGCGCAAAAGTTTCTGTTTTTCAGCAAGATCAAATCAACTATTACCGTAAGCCATCCCAAAGGTCTTACATGGCGCTTTATTGAAATAAAAGCTATAAAACATGATTACTACAATAGCATAATCATGTGAACAAACAAAAACGGTAAAGGTAAATATTGGGCTGTCCCCCAACAAGCGCTTTTCTTTAATGCCTTTTTAGCTAGGCGTAATGATTTCAATGATGCTCACATAAAAGATAAGAATTGAAATACAAAGAGAGCATCATGAAGAATATGACTAGCACATTTAATTATAACCCACTTCCTATGCCTAGGGATTTTGTGAGCAAACAACTTATGGGAACAAGAATCAACTAAAATAGGAAGGTAAAACAAGCAAAACTTCAAGTTTTTAAGCACATAGAGAGGAAACTTGATATTATTGCAATTCCTACAAGCATATATGCCTCTCTCGTAATAATTTTCAATAGCATCATGAATGAATTCAACAATATAACTATTACATAAGTCATTATTTTCATTATCCCCAAGCATAGAATTTTTATTACTCTCCACATAAGCAAAATTCTTCTCGTGGATAGTAGTGGGAGCAACCTCAACAAAATAACTATCATGTGAGGCGTAATCCAATTGAACACTAAAATCATTATTCTTTATACCATACATGTCATCACAATAATCATCATAGATAGCAACTTTGTTCTCATAATCAATTCGAACCTCTTCCGAAATAGTGGATTCATCACTAAATAAAGTCATGATCTCTCCAAATCCACTTTCATAAATATCACAATAAGATTCAACACCCTCCAAAATAGTGGAATCATTACTTCCTAAAGTTGACACTCTTCCAAACCCACTTTCATCAATATAATCATCATAAGTAGGAGGCATGCTTTCATCATAAAAATATCATATTCATCAAACATAGTATCCCCAAGCTTGTAGCTTTGCATATCATTAGCATCATGGATATTCAAAGAATCCATACTAAAAACATTGCAATCATGCTCATCATTCAAATATTTAGTGCCAAACATTTTAATGCTTTCTTCTTCTAACACTTTGGCACAATTATCGGAATCCTTATTTTCACGGAAGACATTAAAAAGATGAAGCATATGAAGCACCCTCAATTCCTTTTTTTGTAGTTTTCTTTTATAGACTAAACTAGTGATAAAACAAGAAACTAAAATATTCGATTGCAAGATCTAAAGATATACCTTCAAGCACTAACCTTCCCGGCAACAGCGCCAGAAAAGAGCTTGATGTCTACTATGCAACCTTCTTCTTGTAGACGTTGTTGGGCCTCCAAGTGCAGAGGTTTGTAGGGTAGCAAATTTCCCTCAAGTCGATGACCTAAGGTTTATCAATCCGTGGGAGGCGTAGGATGAAGATGGTGTCTCTCGAACAACCCTACAACCAAATAACAAAGAGTCTCTTGTGTCCCCAACACAACCAATACAATGGCAAATTGTATAGGTGCACTAGTTCAGCAAAGAGATGGTGATACAAGTGCAATATGGATAGTAGATATAGGTTTTTGTAATCTGAAATTATAAAAACAGCAAGGTAACTAGTAACAAAAGTGCAAAAATGGTATTGCAATGCTTCTAAACAAGGCCTAGGGTTCATACTTTCACTAGTGCAAGTTCTCTCAACAATGATAACATAATTAGATCATATAACAATCCCTCAACATGCAACAAAGTAAGGGGTATAGAAGAGCCCATACTTTTGTACACCGACAGGAGCCCCCAGGCCTGGGCCACACATAAGCGCAAAGCGTAGTTGGGCCAGGCCCAAAGCAGTGCGCGAGCATGCGTGGCAGAGATTAACCACTTTAAAGTTTTCATCAGTTGCGCTTACCCACGATCCACATTGAGTGCGTGACGTGCGGGTCATGCGTGGAACGGCTACAGCACGCCTGCGCCATCTTGTAGTGAATAGTAAAGAGGTGGCATGCGCCTTCCCCGTAAAAAGAGGAATGCGCGGGGGCGCTGCTCATTTACCCCTCCTGCCTTTCCCAATCTAGGAATCGTCGTTCTGCTCTTCTACCTCAAGCGCAAACCAGAGTTCTCGCCCCTTCTTGCCGCTGTGCTTCCATCACTTCTTGATCCCTCACCCCTTCTCAGCCGCCATGGCGCCCAAGGCAAGCAAGGGCAAGGGAGCGCCCAAGGCCGCCGAGGGGAAGGAGGTGCCGGAGAGCGAGCTGGTGAAGCTGCGGAAGAAGCACACCCTCTTCATCTTGACGATCGATGCGCTCACCCTCAGGGAGAAATGCAAGTGCTTGTGGGGGAGGGAGACGTCGGGGCATCCTACCATGCACATCATCCCTGCTCCCTTCGCTAAGCCTGGTCCAGATAAATACCCTTTTTTGTCGATTACTTCTCCTGCGGGCTCTGCCCCCCCCCCTTTCTCAGATTGCTTCAACGACATCATGCACACCTATGACTTCCATCTTCTGGATTTCACAACGAATGCCGTGGCGTGCATGGCCTTCTTCACCCACCTTTGTGAGGGCTTCGTCGGGGTACACCACAACACGGCGCTCTTCCGCCACTACTTTGTCCCTCGCATCCAATTAGGGGGTGCCATTTTTGGCTGTGTCACTTGGATGACAAGGGCTTTGAGCAAGGGTACGTACCCGGAGGGTTCCCCGAAGGATAAGTGGGACGAATGGCGGGGCCGGTGGTGCTAGATCAAGGAGAAGGATCCGCAGGAGTTCTGCCAGGTCCGTCGGAGGCCACCGGTCCACGGCAATGACTAGGGAAAGCTCTACACCAACAACGAGAAGCTCACAGTCACCACCACCAGGATCCATCGCCTCACCTCAGCCGGGCTCACGCTCGATATGATTGGGCCGACTTCATCCGCCGCTGCATTGCTCCTCTGCACAATAAGGGGAGGCTGGCCTGGGACTTCAAGAACGTGGCAGATATCATGAGGCTTTGCCCCGGCCTGAATTATAACTTCACGGTGATGTAGCATGTGCATCTCTGCCAGAGGCTTTTTTAGCTCAAGGTTGACGAGACCGGCAAGGCCGAGAAGTCCGGCAAGGCTAACAATCCATTCAGGTTGCCAGCGGGGGTGGTCCCGTTGAGAAACAACTCTTGCTTGACCGCCATCATTGCCATGATGTCGGCGTTCAACGCGCATGGCCTCGATTCGACCTGGGTCGAGCGAAAAGCAGAGCTGGTGCAGAAATTCTTCGACAACTTGTTGGAGAAGTATGTCTATGTCGAACCGCAGCTCATCTGCCCCACCACTGAGGAAGAGATGGAATACATTGCCACCAGGGTGGAGGAGGCAGCACAGGCCGAGGAGGTCAGCAGCTTTGGCACCATGGGGGACGAGTCCGAAGAGGCCGAAGAGGAGAAGAAGTTTGCAGAGTGAACGAGGTCTGTCGAGGAGCCCAGCGGCGCCGGCGCCGGGGTTCCCCTTGCTGAGGAGGTGGCTAAGGAGTCGGCCGAGGGGGGATCTGACACGGATGAGCCATCAGCCCTAAAGAAGAAGTGTCTCCTGCGGCGGGTCGGCTTCGGCGAGCCAGTCTAGCCCGGCAAGGCCACATAGCGGCAAGAGGCCAAGGCGCAACCCATACGCCAGACGAGGCACGCGGTCGCGGAAGCAGCGAAGGAAGCTGCAGCGGTGAAGAAAGCTGCAACCGCTGCCTCCCCCTCGACCAAGCGCGCCGTTGCCTCCTCCTCGACCAAGCGGCCCAGGACTCCTCTCCTCCTCCTCTCTTTGCGGACACCGTCCCGGTCGACGATTTTGATCTCGCATCCTTTAGCCTGAAGAGGAAGAGGATGCCAGGAGAGGAAGACGAGTAAGCACCTTGCCTCCCCATCAATTTCCTGGTCCTCTATTTGGATTATCTTGCCTTGACTTGATCTTGTCTTCATAGCGACACGGAGATGCTGGCTCAGAGGGTGGCCAAGAGAGCCAGGGCCCCGACGAGCGATGAGCCCCCAGCAAGCACTTCACATGCGTCGGGGATGATCATGATTAGCCCAGACACCAGCCCTCGACACGCCCCCTGCTCCAGCCCCCAGCGTGAGTCCGTTACTCATTTCTCGCTAGCGGGCGTTGGGGTGTGTATCTTTAGTGCTAATCTTGCCGAGTTCGCAGGAGGAGAGCGGCAACAGGAGGAGCCGCTGAGGGCCAACCCCAAGACGCCGCCCCAGTCAACCACACCACCCAGAGGAGTGTCCCCGGCAAGGGCATCCACCACCAAGCCTACGCGCATGGAGGAAGAAGCGGTGGGCACAGACGCTGGTGGCTCCGTCCCGGCAACAAACGTTGCTGGGGACGGAACCACTTCTTCTCGGCTCGTCACGGGTAAGCCGCTTGCCTCCTGCCCCTTGCCATCTTTGCCATGCGATTTTATTTCTTTTCTTCGTTCTAAACTATGATTTTGGCTCTGCCTCGCTATCTTTTTCGGTTTTCAGACCCTCCCTCGATGGACCAGATGGACGTTAACGTTGTCATCGAGGAGACCGCCAAGGATGACGAAGCTAAGGCCACCAAAATTGCTACCGAGAAGGCCGCCAAGGCTACCACCGAGGCCACCATCAGGGCTGCTGCCGAGGAGGCGGCCAAGGGGCCTGCCGGGGAGGCCGGCAAGGCCGCTGCCGAGGAGGCTGGCAAGGGGCCTGCCGGGGAGGCCGACAAGGCTGCTGCCGAGGAAGCCACCAAGGAGCCTACTAGGGAGGAGGTGGACGATGACCAACCCTCAACTTCTACGGCCCCCACTTCGAGCAAGTATTTGAAGGTGGGTGACAACTTGTTCGTTAGCATCCCAGTGATGGCCACCATCGGAGCGCCAACCGAGGGGAGGTGTTCGACGATGAGGTCCTCACCGCTGCCGGGCTCCAAGTTGTTGATGAACCGAGTGCCAGCAATAACAGTTCCAGGGAAGACCAGCTCCTCCAGGCCATGAGTGCCAATTTCCAGAAACTTCAGGCGCTCTACCATGCCTGTAAAGACAAGGCAGACTCCAGGATGGTGGCCGTGGACAAGGCAGAGGCAGATTTCCAAGAGCGCGTCGCGCAGATGCAAACCAGGTTCACCGACGCCCAGCAAAATCTAAAGGTCGCTCAGGATCAGCTGAGTGAGCACTGGCAAGAGCTCCTCTTCAAGTAGTCCGACATCGAGAAGGCTCAAGAGGTGGCCGCTGCGCAGGCCGCCAAGAATGAAGCTGACCAGACGCGGCACCACATCATGCTTGACACCCAAGAATAAGACCTGGTTGCCCGTGAAGGGACGCTTGCCGCCAAGCATCGCGCCAAGGACGAAGAGGTCGAAAAGCTTGTCGCGCAGCGGACCCAGGAGCTTAAGTAGGGGCAAAAGGATGCACTTGATGCTCTGGCCCTGGACCATGCCGACAAGCTGAAGGAGGCCGTCGACGGTGCTGAGGACGCAGAGTACGCCAAGATCGAGCTGGCCGGCATGGTGAAGAAGCTGGAGCTGGAGCTGGAGGAGCTGAAGATGGAGGTCATGATGTTGAAGGACAACAGGGACAAGACTGTCCGCACCTTGGCAGATTTTCAGGTCGCCATCTCCGACAAGACCAAGCTGCTCTCCAAGGCCAACAACTCCATCACTGATCTGAAGCTGAAGATGGACACCCTGGAAGGGACGCTTTCACAGACCAGGGCCCATGAAAAGACCCTAATCAAGAACCTCGCAGACAAGAGGCAGTTGTTGCAGAGCGCCGCTGCCACCCACAACAAATTTGTGGCCGGCACAAAGCTCTGGACCAGCCGCCTTGTTGACGTTGCGGAGAGGCTCACAACGCAGCTGTCCGTCATGGGCATGCCAAACTTCATGTTCTCTCATGAGGTGAATGTGACCGATAGTGCCAGGCTGACCCCGTTCTTCGAGGGCATCCTCGACGCTCTAGTGCTGCTCCGCTCCAATCGAGCAACTTATCTAGCCGATGAGGCCCGGAAGCTTTGCTGGGGCGCTGATACGTCTCCAACGTATCTATAATTTTTTATTGTTCCATGCTATTATATTATCTCTTTTGGATGTTTAATGGGCTTTAATATGCTCTTTTATATTATTTTTGGGACTAACCTATTAACCAGAGGCCCAGTGCCAATTTCTGTTTTTTTGCCTATTTTAGAGTTTTGCAGAAAAGGAATACCAAATGGAGTCCAAACGGAATGAAACCTTCGCGATGATCTTTCTTGGACCGAAAGCAAACCAGAAGACTTGGAGTAGAAGTTTGAAACGCCACGAGGAAGCCACGAGGCAGGAGGGCACGCCCAGGGTGGTAGGCCCCCACCCTCATGGGCCCCTCGTAGCTCCACCGACGTACTTCTTTCGCCTATATATACTCTTATACCCTAGAAACATCAGGGGGAGCCACAAAACCACTTTTCCACCACCACAACCTTCTGTACCCGTGAGATCCCATCTTGGGGCCTTTTCCCGCGATCTGCCGAAGGGGGAATCGATCATGGAGGGCTTCTACATCAACACCATAGCCTCTCCGATGAAGCGTGAGTAGTTTACCACAGACCTTCAGGTCCATAGTTATTAGCTAGATGGCTTCTTCTCTCTCTTTGATTCTCAATACAAAGTTCTCCTCGATGATCTTGGAGATCTATTTGATGTAATACTCTTTTGTGCTGTGTTTGCGAGATCCGATGAATTGTGGATTTATGAACAAGATTATCTATGCATATTATTTGGTTCTTCTCTAAATTCTTATATGCATGATTTGATATCTTTGCAAGTCTCTTCGAATTATCGGTTTAGTTTGGCCTACTGGGAGAGGTACTTAGGTTTGGGTTCAATCTTGCGGTGTCCTTTCTAGTGACAGTAGGGGCAGCAAGGCACATATTTTATTGTTGCCATCGAGGATAAAAAGATGGGGTTTATATCATATTGCTTGAGTTTATCCCTCTACATCATGTCATCTTGCTTAATGCGTTACTCCGTTCTTATGAACTTAATACACTAGATGCATGCTGGATAGCGGTCGATGTGTGGAGTAATAGTAGTAGATGCAAAATCTTTTCGGTCTACTTGACACGGAGGTGATGCCTACGTTCATGATCATTGCCTTAGATGTCTTCATAATTATGCGCCTTTCTCTCAATTGCTCAGCAGTAATTTGTTCACCCACCATAATGCATGATATCTTGAGAGAAGCCACTAGTGAAACCTATGGCCCCCGAGTCTATTTCCTGTTATATTACATCTCTTTTCGCATCCCATTTACTATTTTGCAATCTTTACTTTCCAATCTATATATCAAAAATACCAAAAATAATTACTTTACTAGCTCTAATAGATCTCACTTTTGCGAGTGACCGTGAAGGGATTGACAACCCTTTATCGCATTGGTTGCAAGGTTCTTGATTGTTTGTGCGGATGCTAGGTGACTTGTGTGTCGTATCCTATTGGATTGATACCTCGGTTCTCAAAACTGAGGGAAATACTTACGCTAATTTGCTGCATCACCCTTTCCTCTTGAAGGGAAAACCAACGCATGCTGAAGAGGTAGCAAGAAGGATTTCTGGCGCCGTTGCCGGGGAGATCTACGCCGAGTCAAGCCATACCAAGTACCCATCATAAACTCTTCTCCCTTGCATTACATTATTTACCATTCGCCTCTCGTTTTCCTCTCCCCCACTTCTAAAACGATTTTTGAAAACCTTTGCCTTTTCTTCGCCCCTCTTCCGTTCGATCTTTTGTTCGCTTGTGTTACCATGTACCTTCTTTTGCTTGCATCTTCGCTTGCTAAAATTTTATGGATCCTCATCCACTTGCTAATCCTTCTAAGAGATCCAATTATGATGAACCAATTGCTAGTGAGTTTTGTGAACTAAATTATCTTTATGAAGTTTTGCTTGAAATTCGTGAATCTGAAAATTGTGATGAAGAAATTTATGAAGAGATTCACGATATCTCCTTGAATAAAAAGCATGATTGCAATGACTTTACTATAAATTCTATTGGTGTCAATTATGATAAAAGTATGCAAAACCCTAAGCTTGGGGATGCTAGTTTTGCTATGTCCACTACTTGTTGCAATGATCATGATTGGGGTGATTCTTATGATCTTGAAAATTTATTTAAGCCACATGATGAATATGAGCTTGATAATAATGTTTGGAATAATATTGAAAGTGGGTTTGGAAGAGTTTCAAATTTAGATCCCATATATTTGGAGAATGTTCAATCTTATGAAATTTTTGATAAAAGTGGGTTTGGAGAGGTCATGACTTTAGCTAATGTTGATCCCACTATTTTGGAAGAGTGTCAACTTTGCATGCATGTGGATCGTATTGGGAATATGTTATGTGATAGCTATTTTGTTGATTTTGCTTATGATCCTACATGTAATTATTATGAGAGAGGAAAATATGGTTGTAGAGATTTTCATGTTACTAAATTACCTCTCTTCATGTTGAGATTGCTATCGTCTCTTTCTTCTTCCTTGCATATGCTAGTTTTTACTTGCCTTGATAATATGTTTGCTTATAAAATGCCTATGCATAGGAAGTATGTTAGACTTACATGTGTTTGTCATGTGTTTTATGATGCTCTCTTTGTGCTTCAATTCTTCTCTTTATGTGAGCATCATTGAAATTATAAATGCCTAGCTAGGGGCGTTAAACGATAGCGCTTGTTGGGAGGCAACCCAATTTTATTTTTGTTCTTTACTTTTTTCTCCTGTTAGATGTGGTTTTATGTTTTTATTAGTGTTTGTGCCAAGTAGAACCTTTGGGAAGACTTGGGTGAAGTTTTTGCGATCTTGCTGTAAACAATAGAAACTTTTGCGCTCACGAGAATAGCTGTAATTTTTTACTGGAGAGAGCTTTTAGGTTGATTAGTTTTGCATATGATTAATAGACAAATTCCTCACACCCACCAATTTATTTCAGAATTTTTAGAGTTACATAAGTTTTCGAAAGTTACAGATTGCTACAGACTGTTCTGTTTTTAACAGATTCTGTTTTTCGTGTGTTGTTTGCTTATTTTGATGAATCTATGAGTAGTATCGGGGGTATGAACCATAGAGAAGTTGGAATACAGTAGGTTTAACACCAATATAAATAAATAATGATTTCATTACAGTACCTTAAAGTGGTGGTTTATTTTCTTATACTAATAGAGCTCATGAGATTTTCTGTTGAAGTTTTGTGTTGTGAAGTTTTCAAGTTTTTGGGTAAAGATATGATGGAGTTTGGAATAAGGAGTGGCAAGAGCCTAAGGTTGTGGATTCCCAAGGCACCCCAAGGTAAAATTCAAGGACAACAAAAATCCTAAGCTTGGGGATGTCCCGGAAGGCATCCCCTCTTTCGTCTTCATCTATCGGTAACTTTACTTGGGGCTATATTTTTATTCACCACATGATATGTGTTTTGCTCGGAGCGTCTTGTATGATCTGAGTCTTTACTTTTTAGTTTACAAGAAACATCCTTCCTGTACACACCTTTTGGGAGAGACACGCATGAATCGGAATTTATTAGAATACTCTATGTGCTTCACTTATATCTTTTGAGCTAGACAATATTGCTCTAGTGCTTCACTTATATCTTTTTAGAGCACAATGGTGGTTTTATTTTATAGAAATTATTGATCTCTCATGCTTCACTTATATTATTTTGAGAGTCTTTTAGAATAGCATGGTAATTTTCTTTGGTTATAAAACTAGTCCTAATATGATGGGCATCCAAGATGGGTATAATAAAAACTTTCATATAAAGTGCGGTGAATACTATGAGAAGTTTGATTCTTGATGATTGTTTTGAGATATGAGGATGGTGATATTAGAGTCATGATAGTAGAGTAATTGTGAATTTGAAAATTCCTTGTGTTGAGGTTTGCAAGTCCCGTAGCATGCACGTATGGTAACCGTTGTGTAACAAATTTGAAGCATGAGGTATTTCTTCGATTGTCTTCCTTATGTGTGGAGGTCGGGATCGTGCGATGGTTAACTCCTACAAACCCTTCCCCTAGGAGCATGCGTGTAGTGCTTGGTTTTGATGACTTGTAGATTTTTGCAATAAGTATGTGAGTTCTTTATGACTAATGTTGAGTCCATGGATTATACGCACTCTCACACTTCCACCATTGCTAGCCTCTCTAGTACCACGCAACTTTCGCCGGTACCATAAACCCACCATTTACTTTCCTCAAAACAGCCACCATACCTTCCTATTATGGCATTTCCATGGACATTCTGAGATAGATTGCCATGCAACTTCCTACCATTCCGTTTATTATGAAACGCTTCATCATTGTCATATTGATTTGCATGATCCTGTAGTTGACATTGTATTTGTGGCAAAGCCACCGTTCATAATTCTTTCATACATGTCATGTCACTCTTGATTCATTTCACATCCTGGTACACCCTCGGAGGCATTCATATAGAGTCATATTTTGTTCTAAGTATCGAGTTGTAATCCTTGAGTTGTAAATAAATAGAAGTGTGATAATCATCATTAGTATAGCATTGTCCCGTGTGAGAAAAAAGAGAGGCCAAAGAAGCCAATGAAAAAAAAGAGGCCAAAGAAGCCAAAAAAAGAGAGAGAAAAACAAAGAGAAGGGGCAATGCTACTATCCCTTTTCCACACTTGTACTTCAAAGTAGCACCATGATCTTCATGATAGAGAATCTCTTATTTTGTAACTTTCATATACTAGTGGGGATTTTTGTTACAGAACTTGGCTTGTGTATTCCAATTATGGGCTTCCTCAAAATGCCCTAGATCTTCATGAGCAAGCAAGTTGGATGCACACCCACTTAGTTTCTTTTGTTGAGCTTTCATACATTTATAGCTCTAGTGCATCTGTTGCATGTCAATCCCTACTCACTCACATTGATATCTATTGATGGGCATCTCCATAGCCCATTAATATGCCTAGTTGATGTGAGACCATCCTCCTATTTTCTGTCTTCTCCACAACCAGCACTCTATACCACCTATAGTGCTATGTCCATGGCTCACGCTCATGTATTGCGTGAAAGTTGAAAAAGTTTGAGAATACTAAAGTATGAAACAGTTGCTTGGCTGAAACCGGGGTTGTGCATGATTTGAATATTTTGTGTGACGAAGATGGAGCATAGCCAAACTATATGATTTTGTAGGGATGAACTTTCTTTGGCCATGTTATTTTGAGAAGACATGATTGCTTTGTTAGAATGCTTGAAGTATTTTTTATGTCAATACTAAACTTTTGTCTTGAATATTTTGGATCTGAACATTCATGCCACAATAAAGAAAATTACATTGATAGTTATGTTAGGTAGAATTCCACATCAAAAAAATTGTTTTTATCATTTACCTACTCGAGGACGAGCAGGAATTAAGCTTGGGTATACTTGATACGTCTCCAACATATCTATAATTTTTATTGTTCCACGCTATTATATTATCTGTTTTGGATGTTTAATGGGCCTTAATATGCTCTTTCATATTATTTTTGGGACAAACCTATTAACCAGAGGCCCGGTGCCAGTTTCTGTTTGTTGCCTATTTTAGAGTTTTGCAGAAAGGAATACCAAACGTAGTTCAAATGGAATGAAACCTTTGCGATGATCTTTCTTGGACCGAAAGCAAACCAGAAGACTAGGAGTAGAAGTCTAGAACGCCATGAGGAAGCCACGAGGCAGGAGGGCACGCCCAGGGGGGTAGGCGCGCCCCCACCCTTGTGGGCCCCTCGTAGCTCCACCGACGTACTTCTTTCGCCTATCTATACTCTTATACCCTAGAAACATCAGGGGGAGCCACGAAACCGCTTTTCCACCGCCGCAACCTTCTGTACCGGTGAGATCCCATCTTGGGGCCTTTTCCGGCGATCTACTAGAGGGGGAATCGGTCACGGAGGGCTTCTACATCAACACCATAGCCTCTCCGATGAAGCGTGAGTAGTTTACCATAGTTATTAGCTAGATGGCTTCTTCTCTCTCTTTGATTCTCAATACAAAGTTCTCCTCGATGTTCTTGGAGATCTATTTGATGTAATACTCTTTTGTGTTGTGTTCGCCGAGATATGATGAATTGTGGATTTATGAACAAGATTATCTATGAATATTATTTGGTTCTTCTCTGAATTCTTATATGCATGATTTGATATCTTTGCAAGTCTCTTTGAATTATCGGTTTAGTTTGGCCTACTATATTGATCTTTCTTGCAATGGGAGAAGTGCTTAGCTTTGGGTTCAATCTTGTGGTGTCCTTTCCAGTGACAGTAGGGGGCAGCAAGGCACGTATTGTATTGTTTCCATCGAGGATAAATAGATGGGGTTTATATCATATTGCTTGAGTTTATCCCTCTACATCATGTCATCTTGCTTAATGTGTTACTCCATTCTTATGAACTTAATACTCTAGATGCATGCTAGATAGCGGTCGATGTCTGGAGTAATAGTAGTAGATGCAGAATCGTTTCGGTCTACTTGACACAGACATGATGCCTATGTTCATGATCATTGCCTTAGATGTCTTCATAATTATGCGCCTTTCTATCAATTGCTCGGCAGTAATTTGTTCACCCACCATAATGCATGCTATCTTGAGAGAAGCCACTAGTGAACCCTATGTCCCCCGGGTCTCTTTCCTATTATATTACATCTCTTTTCGCATCTCGTTTACTATTTTGCAATCTTTACTTTCCAAACTATATATCAAAAATACCAAAAATATTTACTTTACTATCTCTATTAGATCTCACTTTTGCGAGTGACCGTGAAGGGATTGAAAACCCCTTTATCACGTTGGTTGCAAGGTTCTTGATTGTTTGTGCAGGTACTAGGTGACTTGTGTGTCGTCTCCTACTGGATTGATACCTTGGTTCTCAAAACTGAGGGAAATACTTACGCTACTTTGCTGCATCACCCTTTCCTCTTCAAGGGAAAATCAACGCATGCTTAAGAGGTAGCAGGTGCCCTGATCAAGGTGCTCACCAAGGTGGCATACTGGAACCCCAACATCGACTTTGCGAATGCGCTGGATAGCTTGCCAGAGGATGCGGACCTCAAGGCGCTCGAGGAGCATATCGAGCCCATCATCAGCTGCGTCAACAGAGTCAAGAGGTTGGGGGCTAGCGCCGGGATTAGCTGCTCCATTTCTCATTGCCGATGCGAGTTTGTACCCAAGACAATCTTATCTTAAGTTAGACTCGCGGCAACCACTAATGTAATATAACTTTGCCGTGTTTTGAACCGAATGCATGTTATTTTCCTGTTTGATCTCTTTTTGTATGTACTACATCCTACGCTTAGTTGGATAGGCTTGTCGGCGTGTAAACCCTTGCCGTGGGCGCTTTGAGGAACGGATCCTAAGCAACCATGCTAGGGGTGTCACTGCCGAGCAAGCCACCTTGCCGTTCTTGGCGCAGCCACTTGAGCTGTTGAGCGGACTCGAAACAGAACAACGACACTGCCAATGGTGGTAGGGTTCCTTCGCATGCAGGTTTTCCATACAAAAACCGAAACCATTCGAGGGAAATAGCCTTACAAAAAGGAAATCACTCGAGGTTTGGCGTGACTTAGCTTTTTGTTGCCACGCGGATCGTCGTTGCAGCTGCACATGACACCGCTCGCCTGGCTTCTGGTATCAAGGTGGCGTGGATGATCTTGGTCTCCTCCACCACCAGCATCTGCCATGCCGCCCATCCTCGCTGGCATGGGCAGACCGGCTCTGGACGAACCGATCGCTGTGATCATCTCCTTCTTCGGAGCCATGGTGATGAAGAAGCTACTGCACTAACTACTAGACCAGATTCTCACAACTTCACGCCCCCTACCTGGAGCGCCAAAGATGTCAGGGAAATGACACCTACGGGATCATGGGGGTACCTTCTACGGTTGGAGGGGAGAGAGTTGCACGAAGAGCAGGTCTGGGGATCAGTGCGAGGCGTTTTTACCCAGGTTCAGGCCGCAATGATGCGTAAAACCGTAGTCCTGCTTGAGTGTATATTTCGTGTTCTGAGTTCTTGAACTAGCTGCGGTGCATGCCCAGTCCAAAAAGGTCTGAATCCTTTCCCAGTATGCCTCGGGCCTGCTTTTATATGTGAAAGGGGTTGCCACAGTGGCACACAGGAGGTGGAAAGTATCTACAGTGTTCAAACTTATTGTTGACATCGTAGGACAAACGCGTTAAATGCGCTGCCTTCGTGCCCTCTAACTTTATCGGAGACGGTAACTAGAGCCGTACCATCTGTCGCCGCCTCTCCTTGCCTTGACACGTGTCCAGGCTGATGAGGCATGCAACGCCAGGCTGGATGGCTAGCAGCTGTGTTGGCACGGTGGTAGAGCCTTCACAAAGATCTGCATGCCGTCACACTAGCGTCTGCCTAGCTGGCAAGCTGGCTGTCGCGCTGGAAAGGGCGTGAGGTGGCGAAAACCTTGTCGAGTGTGGGCCTGGTTGTGGCCCCGCAATTGTCCCCGACAAGGCTTGTCGGGGGCCTCGCAATCGTCCCGGCAAGGGCTTTGCCGGGGGTCTTCGTCTTCTGGTCCCACGTGGACATGCAGGCTATCAATCTTGACAAAGATCTACATGCCACTATGCATGCGCCCCTCGAGCCTTGGCCTTGATGTTGTCGATGATGACAGAGCTCTCAGCCTCGGGGTGATGGCCTTGCTAGTGCTTCGCGGGCTGCCCCCGCAATAAGCTTGCCGGGGCTATGCAAGCCACCCCGGCAAGGATGTTGTCGGGGGAGGTCCAGCTTGTCCTCTGTTCTTTGTCCATTGGCTTGAATGCTTGTCTTGGTAGTCTTGTCTTCTACTGCCCCGCCAAGTCCTGTCGCAGGTGTGGCTACGACTGCCCATGCACAAGTGAGGGGTACAGAAGAGCCCATACTTTTGTACACCGACACACTCCAAAGCACAAATAGCGGAGAACAAACGAAGAGATTATTGTAGGGTATGAAACCACCTCAAAGTTATTCTTTCCGATCAATCCATTTGGCTATTCCTATAAGTCACAAACAGCCCTAGAGTTCGTAGTAAAATAACACCTTAAGACACACATCAACCAAACCCTAATGTCACCTAGATACTCCAATGTCACCTCAAGTATCTGCGGGTTTGATTATACAATATGCATCACATAATCTCAGATTCATCTATTCAAACAAACACCAAGAACTTCATAGAGTGCCCCAAAGTTTCTACCGGAGAGTCAAGAAGAAAACGTGTGCCAACCCCTATGCATAAGTTCACAAGGTCACAGAACCCGCAAGTTGATCACCAAAACATACATCAAGTGGATCACGTGAATATCCCATTGTCACCATAGATAAGCACATGCAAGACATACATCAAGTGTTCTCAAATCCTTAAAGACTCAATCCAATAAGATAACTTCAAAGGGAAAACTCAATCCGTTACAAGAGAGTAGAGGGGGAGAAACATCATAAGATCCAACTATAATAGCAAAGCTCGCGGTACATCAAGATCGTGCCAAATCAAGAACACGAGAGAGAGAGAGAGAGTTCAAACTCATAGCTACGGGTACATACCCTCAGGCCCGAGGGTGAACTACTCCCTCCTCGTCATGGAGAGCGTCGGGATGATGAAGATGGCCACCAGTGATGGATTCACCCTCCGGCAGGGTGCCGGAACAGGGTCCCGATTGGTTTTTGGTGGCCATAGAGGCTTGCGGCGGTGGAACTCCCGATCTTGGTTATGTTCTAGAAGTTTGGGGATATATAGGAGGTGTTGGCATCGGGAACAAGTCAGGGGGGTCCTTGAGTCAGCTACGAGGTAGGGGGCGCGCCCATGGGGGTAGGGCGCGCCCTCCACCCTCATGGTTGACTCGGGACTCTTGTGGCCCAACTCTTTTGCTTCGGGGGCTTCTTCTGGTCCAAAAACAAGCTCCGCAAATTTTCAGGTCAATTGGACTCCATTTGGTATTCCTTTTCTAAAAACAAGGAAAAAAATAGAAACTGGCACTGGGCTCTAGGTTAATAGGTTAGTCCCAAAAATTATATAAAATAGCATATAAAACATCCAAGATGGATAATATAATAGCATGGAACAATCAAAAATTATAGATACGTTGGAGATGTATCACCGACCTCCTTTAAGTAGCCATTAATGACACATTCAGACAAGGAAAAATAAACTTACCACTCCCCAAAGACAACCAGAAGGAATTCCCAGCCATCCAATATGTGGATGACACGACACTAATCATGCAAGCCTGCCCGAAACAAGCACGCGCAATGAAAACCATCCTCCAAGACTTCGCTACATCGATTGGGATAAAAATAAACTTCCATAAATCCACATTGATCCCGATTAATTGCGACGATGCCCTCGGTAATGATCTCGCTAGTACTTTTGGTTGCTCCATTAGGACCATGCCATTCACCTATTTCGGTCTTCCACTTGGAACTTCCAAGCCTTTAGTCCAAGACCTCATGCCACTTGTTTGTTCGATGGAAAGAAAGCTAACTGCCACACTGTCTATGATGTCATATGGAGCCAAGCTCTCCCTCCTCAATTCAGTAATCACCTCCCTGAGTATATTTTCCTTGTGCACGCTGAGGTTCCCTCCAAAAATCCTTGAGCTACTGGACATAATTCGTAGGAAATGCTTATGGACCCAAAAAACAAAACAAGGGGACAAATGCAACTCCCTTGCTGCCTGGGATATGATCTGTCATCCCAAACAGAGTGGGGGTCTTGGAATTATCAATCTTCAGACCCGAAGTGACGCCCTACTGTTGAAATACTTACATAAATTCTATAATCAACATGATATCTCGTGGGTGGAACTTATTTGAACAGCTTACTGTGACAATAAAATTCCACATGCTACTGACACGTGCAGCTCATTTTGGTGGAGGGATGTCTCAACTTAACTCCCATATACCAAGGTATATCTTTAGTGACAATTTTTTCTGGGGACAAAGTTTTAATGTGGAAAGATTTATGGCTCAATGGTATACTAGCGATCACACACCTGAGAGCCTTCTCCTTTGCTAAAGATGATGACATAGTAGTAAAAGACTTTCTTGAGGCCACTATGCTGCGAGAGACATTACATCTACCCCTCTCCGTATAGGCACATTATGAGGTTAGGGACATGCAGCAGCTTGTTTCACATATTAATGGGAGTGATGGAACAGATACCTGGACCTATATTTGGGGAGCCAATGAATTTACTACCAGAAGATACTACAAATTCTACTTCCGAGAGATACAAGCACACAATGCGTACAAATGGCAGTGGAAATCCAAAACAACTATGAAAATTAAAGTCTTTGAATGGATTCTACTTTTGGACCGACTCAACACAAGAAACATGGTCAAGAGAAGGCACTATAATATTGGGAATGACTTCAACCGTCTCCTATGTGGCCATGCAATTGAGGAGGACGTGGATCATCTGTTCCTACACTAGAACTTTAGCCAACACTGCTAGAACCATCTAGGGATCACATGGGGGGTGCAAGAAACACGTCTATCTATGCTTGACATGGCAAGATCTGGCTGGGGGAGACCCATGTTCATGGAGATATTTCTGCAAGCATCTTGGAGCATTTGGAAGTAAATAAACAACAAACATTTCAGAGGAATCCCACCCACGCACCATACCAGGCTAGCTAGATTCAAGGAGGACTTTGTACTTCTCCAATATAGGGTTAAGGAGGAGAAGAAGGAGTTCATTTCTTCTTTTTTGGCTACCATCTAGTTTAGACAGAGAACCCAGCCACGTGTAACCTTTGCTTTAGGTAAACTCTCTACTTCACCCACAAAATGTGGGTATGATGTGAATATGACTTTTATAGTCTAACAATATCATTTAGTATATAAAAAGTCAGTAGGAGCCTCCCCTACTCTCATGAGTTTTCAACAATGTAACTGTTTCATGTATATTTGACTATGTGTGCTATGTGTGAACAACTTCGTGTGATGTGATGAAGAATTGTCGCTCCATCGTCAACAAATTCTCGCGCGAATAATGTTTCCAAATTTGTAGTATCGTTTCTGCCATCGCTTGTGCGATACCGAAAAAGCATTTTAGAGGATCCCTCAATTTTTTTTGGCGTACCTGTTGGTGCAATAATTTGCCTTCTTATGTTTTGGAGATTGTTGTCATAAACAGTATGAGACTAATGTGTTTAGTGCACATAGAGTGTAAAGTCCCTGGAGTCATGAGGAGTTTGGTATAAACTCCGAAGATAATCTCCTGCATGGAAACGAAGGTTATCAACGAAGATTATCCCTGTCGAAAGTGACCCCCCAAAATTGTTGACGCAAATCAATTGGTTCGGTGTGTCCAAAGAAATTGACTGCAGCTAAGAAGTTTGAAGACGAAGCAAAGATGTAGCATTTGTTTCATAGTTCATCTTTCTCTTTCTTGAGTCATAGGATCACCGTACTATTAAGAGGGGTATAGTGTTTGAAGCTTATGGTTCGCTGATGCTAAACCTGAATCCTATCACTACTTGAAAGGATCGAGAAGAGGTGTCTAGAGGGGGGTGAATAGACTCTCTACACACAAAGTTGGCAGTTTTTAAGTTTTTCAAGTTGAGGTGAAGTTTAAGCACTAGTTTAACCATTCACAATATATATCAAGCAAGCATGCAAAGAGCATATGGGCAGCGGAAAGTAAAGCATGCAACTTGCAAGAAAGTAAAGGGATGGGATTGGAGTGTGCAAACGAAATTGGAGACACGGATGTTTTTGGCATGGTTCTGATAGGTGGTGCTATCGTACATCCACGTTGATGGAGGCTTCAACCCACGAAGGGTAACGGTTGCGCGAGTCCACGAAGGGCTCCACCCACAAAGGGTCCACAAAGAAGCAACCTTGTCTATCCCACCATAGCCATCGCCCATGAAGGACTTGCCTCACTAGGTAGATCTTCACGAAGTAGGCGATCTCCTTGCCCTTACAAACTCCTTGGTTCAACTCCACAATCTTGTCGGAGGCTCCCAGGTGACACCTAACCAATCTAGGAGACACCACTCTCCAAAAGGTAATAGGTGGTGTGTTGTTGATGAACTCCTTGCTCTTGTGCTTCAAATGATAGTCTCCCCAACACTCAACTCTCTCTTATAGGATTGGATTATGTGGAAATAAGATTTGAGTGGAAAGCAACTTGGGGAAGGCTAGAGATCAAGATTCATATGGTTGGATTGGAATATCTTGGCCTCAACACATGAGTAGGTGGTTCTCTCTCAGAAAATGAATGCTGGAAGTGTAGGCACGTTCTGATGGCTCCCCTCACAAATGAGGGGAGGGTGGAGGGGTATATATAGCCTCCACACAAAATCTAACCGTTACACACAATTCACCAAACTCGATGGGACCGAATCAGAAAACTCGGTCGGACCGATTTAGTTCATAATGTGACCGTTAGGCATTTCGGTGGGACCGACATGTCAACTCGGTGGGATCGATATGCAAGGGTTAGGGTAAAACCTCATCTCGGTTTGACCGATTACACAACTTGGTGGGACCGATTTGGTAATAAGCAAAACAGACTGTTGGTCAGGCAAACTCGGTGTGACCGATTACACTTTCTCGGTGAGACCAAAAATACTGTAATAGACAACAGGGAGTTTGCGAGCCCATCTCGGTGAGACCGAGATCCCATCGGTTAGACCGAAGTGACTAGGGTTTTTGGCAGTGGCTATGTCAACTGAACTCGGTGGCACCGGATGGATCAAATCGGTGGGGCCGAGTTTGTTTTTTGGTTTGGGACATATGTGGATATGAGAAAGTGGTTGAGGGCTTTGGAGCATATCACTAAGCACTTTGAGCAAGCAAGCCATTAAGCAACACCTCATCCCCTTTTAATAGTATTGCCTTTCCTATGGACTCAATGTGATCTTAGATCACTGAAATAGAAAATCTAGATTCTTGAACTTTAGAGCTTGAGCCAATCTTTTGTCCTTAGCATCTTGAAGGGGTTCCACATCCTCTTGTCCATGCCACTCCACTGTTGGACTTATCTGAAATACACTAGATAAAAGTATTAGTCCAACAAGAGATATGTTATTATTAATTACCAAAATCACCCAGGGAGCACTTGTGCTTTCAATCTCCCCCTTTTTGGTAATTGATGACAACATACACCAAAGCTTTAGATAAAGATATAGAGAAAGACAAGTAAAGCTTTGGAACGACATGTAACATGCATAGGCTCCCCCTACATGTATGCAATCATGTAAATATGGAACATAACATCATGTGAGTGAATAATCATGACAGAGCTGTTGGGGAACATAGCAGAAATTCAAAATTTTCTACGCATCACCAAGATCAATCTATGGAGTAACTAGCAACGAGAGAGAGGGGAGTGCATATTCATACCCTTGAAGATCACGATGCGGAAGCGTTGCAAGAACACGGTCGGTGGAGTCGTTCACTAAGCGATTCAGATCGCGACCGAATCTGATCTAAGCACTGAACAACGGTGCCTCCACGTTCAACACACGTACAGCCCGGGGATGTCTCCTCCTTCTTGATCCAGCAAGGGGAGAGGATAAGTTGAGGGAGAGCTCCGGCAGCATGACGGCGTGGTGGTGGAGCTTGCAGTTCTCCGACAGAGCTTCGCCAAGCACTACGGAGGAGGAGGAGGTGTTGGGGAGGGAGAGGGCTGCGCCAGGGGAAGTGTCAAGCTCCCATGCGCCTCCCCACTATGTATAGGGGTGGAGGGGGACTGGTTTCTTGCCCTCCAAGTCCATTGGGGCGTTGGTAAAGGTGGGAGGACAGAAATCCCATCATTTCCTTCCCCAATTGTTATCCCCCTTTTTTAGGGATCTTGATCTTATCCCTTCGGGATATGATCTTATTCCTTCTAAGGGGGGATCTTGGTGCGCCTTGACCAGGGGTGTGGGGCCTTGCCCCCACTACCCACGTTCATGTGGGTCCCCCCATGCAGGTGGGCCCCACTCCGGAACCTTCTAGAACCTTCCCGGTACAATACCGAAAAATCCCGAACATTTTCCGGTGGCCAAAATAGGACTTCCCATATATAAATCTTTACCTCTGGACCAGTCCGGAACTCCTCGTGACGTTCAGGATCTCATTTGGGACTCCGAACAACATTTGGTAACTGACCACTAAATCCCATAACAAATCTAGCATCACCGAAGCTTAAGTGTGTAGACCCTACGGGTTCGGGAATCATGCAGACATGACAGAGACAGCTCTCTGGCCAATAACCAACAGTGGGATCTGGATACCCATGTTGGCTCCCACATGTTCCATGATGATCTCATCGGATGAACCATGATGTCAAGGATTCAAGCAATCCCGTATACAATTCCCTTTGTCAATCGGTATGTTACTTGCCCGAGATTCGATCGTCGGTATCCCAATACCTCGTTCAATCTCGTTACCGGCAAGTCACTTTACTCGTTCTATAATGCATGATCCCGTGACTAACTACTTAGTCACATTGAGCTCATTATGATGATGCATTACCGAGTGGGCCCAGAGATACCTCTCCGTCACACGGAGTGACAAATCCCAGTCTCGATTCGTGCCAACCCAACAGACACTTTCGGAGATACCCATAGTGCACCTTTATAGCCACCCAGTTACGTTGTGACGTTTGGCACACCCAAAGCATTCCTATGGTATCCGGGAGTTGCACAATCTCATGATCTAAGGAAATGATACTTGACATTAGAAAAGCTTTTAGCAAACGAACTACATGATCTTGTGCTATGCTTAGGATTGGGTCTTGTCCATCACATCATTCTCCTAATGATGTGATCCCGTTATCAACGACATCCAATGTCCATGGTCAGGAAACCATAACCATCCAATGATCAACGAGCTAGTCAACTAGAGGCTCACTAGGGACATGTTGTGGTCTATGTATTCACACATGTATTACGGTTTCCAGTTAATACAATTATAGCATGAACAATAGACAATTATCATGAACAAGGAAATATAATAATAACCATTTTATTATTGCCTCTAGGGCATATTTCCAACAGTCTCCCACTTGCACTAGAGTCGATAATCTAGTTCACATCACTATGTGATTGTAATGAATCCAACACCCATTCGGTTTGATCATATCTCGCTTGTGAGAGAGGTTATTAGTCAATGGGTCTGAATCTTTCATATCTGTGTGTGCTTTACAAATCTCTATGTCATCTCCTAGATGCAGCTACCACGCGCTATTTGGAACTATTCCAAATAACTGCTCTACTATACGAATCCGGTCTACTACTCAGAGTCATCGAGATTAGTGTCAAAGTTTGCATTGGCGTAATCCTTTACGACGAACTCTTTTACCACCTCCATAATCGAGAAAATTCATTAGTCCACTAGTTACTAAGGATAACCTTGACCGCTGTCCTATGATCCATTCCTGGATCACACTTGTACCCCTTGACTGACTCATGGCAAGGCACACTTTAGGTGCGGTACACAGCATAACATACTGTGGAGCCTACGTCTAAAGCATAGGGGACGACCTTCGTCCTTTCTCTCTCTTCTGCTGTGGTCAGGTCTTGAGTCTTACTCAATACTCACACCTTATAACACATCCAAGAACTCCTTCTTTGCCGATCTATTTTGAACTCCTTCAAAATCTTGTCACAGTGCGTACTCATTTGAAAGTACTATCAAGCGATTTTGATCTATCCTTATAGATCTTGATGCTCAATGTTCAAGTAGCTTAATCCAGGTTTTCCATTGAAAAACACTTTTCAAATAACCCTATATGCTTTCCAGAAATTCTACATCATTTCCGATCAACATATGTCAACAACATATACTCATCAGAAATGCTATAGTGCTCCCACTCACTTCTTTGGAAATACAAGTTTCTCATAAACTTTGTATAAACCCAAAATATTTGATCATCTCATCAAAGCGTATATTCCAACTCCGAGATGCTTACTCCAGTCCTTAGAAGGATTGCTGGAGCTTTGCATACTTGTTAGCTTCTTTTAGGATTGACAAAACCTTCTGGTTGTATCACATACAACCTTTCCTCAAGAAAATCATTGAGGAAACAATGTTTTGACATCCTATCTGCAAGATTTCATAAATAATGCAAGAACTGCTAATATAATTTCAACAGACTCTTAGCATCACTACGAGTGAGAAAGTCTCATTGTAGTCAACTCCTTGAACTTGTCGGAAAACATCTTAGCGACAAGTCGAGCTTTCTTAATGGTGACACTTACCATCATTGTCCATCTTCCCTTCTAAATCCATCTGTACCCAACAGCCTTACGACCATCAAGTAGTTCTTCCAAAGTCTACACTTTGTTTTATACATGGATCCTCTCTCGGATTTTATGGCCTCGAGCCATTTGTCGGAATTCGGGCCCACCATCGCTTCTCCATAGCTCATAGGTTCATTGTTGTCTAGCAACATGACCTCCAAGACAGGATTACCGTACCACTCCGAAGCAGTGCGCGTCCTTGTCGACCTACGAGGTTTGGTAGTGACTTGATCCGAAGTTTCATGATCACTATCATCAGCTTCCACTTCAACTGGTGTAGGCGCCACAGGAACAACTTCCCGTGCCATGCTACAGATTGGTTGAAGTGATGGTTCAATAACCTCATTAAGTCTCCAGCATCCTCCCACTCAATTCTTTCAAGAGAAACTTTTCCTCGAGAAAGGACCCATTTCTAGAAACAATCACTTTTGCTTCCGGATCTGAAATAGGAGGTATACCCAACTGTTTTGGGTGTCCTATGGAGATGCATTTATCCGCTTTGGGTTTGAGCTTATCAGGCTAAAACTTTTCCACATAAGCTTCGCAACCCGAACTTTTAAGAAATGACAGCTTAGGTTTCTCTAAACCATAGTTCATACGCTGTCATCTCAACGGAATTACGTGGTGCCCCATTTGAAGTGAATGCGGTTGTCTCTAATGCCTAACCCATAAATAGTAGTGGTAATTTGATAAGAGACATCATGGTATGCACCATATCCAATAGGGTGCAGCTATGATGTTCGGACACACCATCACACTATGGTGTTCCAGGCGGTATTAGTTGTGAAACAATTTCCACAATGTCTTAATTGTATACCAAACTCATAACTCAGATACTCATCTCTATGATCATATCATAGACATTTTATCCTCTTGTCACGACGATCTTCAACTTCACTCTGAAATTACTAGAACCTTTCAATAATTCAGACTTGTGTTTCATCAAGTAAATATACTCAGCATCTACTCAAATCATCTGTGAAGTAAGAACATAACAATATCCACGGCGTGCCTCAGCACTCATTGGACTGCACACATCAAAATGTATTATTTCCAACAAGTTGCTTTCTTGTTCCATCTTACTGAAAACGAGGCTTTTCAGTCATCTTGCCCATGTGGTATGATTTGCATGTCTCAAGTGATTCAAAATCAAGTGAGTCCAAATGATCCATCTACATGGAGTTTCTTCATGCGTATACACCAATAGACATGGTTCACATGTCTCAATCTTTTCAAAAACGAGTGAGTCCAAAGATCCATCAACATGGAGCTTCTTCATGCATTTTATACCAATATGACTCAAATGGCAGTGCCACAAGTATGTGGTACTATCATCACTATATTATATCTTTTGGCATGAACATGTGTGTCATTACGACCGAGATTCAATAAACCATTCATTTTAGGTGCAAGACCATTGAAGGTATTATTCAAATAAACAGAGTAACTATTATTCTCCTTAAATGAATGACCGTATTGCGATAGACATAATCCAATCATGTCTATGCTCAACGCAAACACCAAATGACAATTATTTAGGTTTAACACCAATCTCGATGGTAGAGGGAGTATGCGATGCTTGATCACATCAAGCTTGGAAACACTTCCAACACATATCGTCATCTCACCTTTAGCTAGTCTCCGTTTATTCTGCGGCTTTTATTTCGAATTACCAACACTTAGCAACCGAACCGGTATCTAATACCCTGGTGCTACTAGGAGTACTAGTAAAGTACACATTAATATAATGTATATCCAATATACTTCTATCGACCTTGCTAGCCTTCTCATCTACCAAGTATCTAGGGTGGTCCTGCTTCAGTGACCGTTCCCCTCATTACAGAAGCACTTAGTCTCGGGTTTGGTTTCAACCTTGGGTTTCTTCACTAGAGCAGCAACTGATTTGCCATTTCATGAAGTATCCCTTCTTGCCCTTGCCCTTCTTGAAACTAGTGGTTTCACTAACCATCAACAATCGATGCTCCTTCTTGATTTCACTTTTGCTGCGTCAAACATCGTGAATATTTCAAGGATCATCATATCTATCCCTGATATGTTATAGTTCATCACGAAGCTCTAGCAGCTTGGTGGCAATGACTTTGGAGAAACATCACTATCTCATCTGGAAGATTAACTCCCACTCGATTCAAGTGATTGTTGTACTCAGACAATCTGAGCACAAGCTCAACGATTGAGCTTTTCTCCCTTAGTTTGCAGGCTAAGAAACTCGTCGGAGGTCTTATACCTCTTGACATGGGCACGACCCTGAAATCCCAATTTTAGCCCTCGAAACATCTCATATGTTCCGCGACGTTTCGAAATCGTCTTCGGTGCCTCAATTCTAAACCGTTTAACATTACTGAACTATCATGTAGTTATCAAAACGTGTATGTCAGATGTTCGCAACATCCACAGACGACGTTCGAGGTTCAGCACACCGAGCGGTGCATTAAGGACATAAGCCTTCTATGCAGCAATGAGGACAATCCTTAGTTTACGGACCCAGTCCGCATAATTGCTACTATCAACTTTCAACTAAATTTTCTCTAGGAACATATCTAAAACAGTAGAACTAAAGCGCGGGCTACGACATAATTTGCAAAAACCTTTTGACTATGTTCAGGATAATTAAGTTCATCTTATGAACTCCCACTCAGATAGACATTCCTCTAGTCATCTAAGTGATACATGATCCGAGTCAACTAGGCCGTGTCCGATCATCACATGAGACGGACTAGTAATCATCGGTGAACATCTTCATGTTGATCGTATCCACTATACGACTCATGTTCGACCTTTCGGTCTCTTGTGTTCTGAGGCCATGTTTGTACATGCTAGGCTCGTCAAGTCAACATAAGTGTTTCACGTGTGTAAATCTGGCTTACACCCGTTGTATGTGAACGTTAGAATCTATCACACCCTATGCTTCAAAACAACGAACTTTTGCAACGGTGCATAGTTAGGGGGGACACTTTCTTGAAATTATAATGAGGGATCATATTATTTACTACCGTCGTTCTAAGCAAATAAGATGCATAAACATGATAAACATCACATGCAATCAAATAGTGACATGATATGGCCAATATCATTTTGCTCCTTTTGATCTCCATCTTCGGGGCTCCATGATCATCATCGTCACCGGCATGACACCATGATCTCCATCATCATGATCTCCATCATCGTGTCTCCATGAAGTTTTCTTGCCAACTATTACTTCTACTACTATGGCTAACGGTTTAGCAATGAAGTAAAGTAATTACATGGCGTTATTCAGTGACACGCAGGTCATACAATAAATAAAGATAACTCCTATGGCTCCTGCCGGTTGTCATACTGATCGACATGCAAGTCGTGATTCCTATTACAAGAATATGATCAATCTCATACATCACATATATTTCATTCATCACATCCTTCTTGGCCATATCACATCACACGGCATATGCTGCAAAAACAAGTTAGACGTCCTCTAATTGTTGTTGCAAGTTTTTTACGTGGCTGCTATGGGTTTCTAGCAAGAACGTTTCTTACCTACGCCAAAACCACAACATGATATGCCAATTGCTATTTACCCTTCATAAGGACCCTTTTCATCGAATCCGATCTGACTAAAGTGGGAGAGACTGGCACCCGCTAGCCACCTTATGCAACAAGTGCATGTCAGTCGGTGGAACCTGTCTCACGTAAGTGTACGTGTAAGGTCGGTCTGGGCCGCTTCATCCCACAATATCGTCGAAACAAGATAGGACTAGTAACAGTAAGCATATTGAACAAAATCAACACCCACAACAACTTGTGTTCTACTCGTGCATAGAATCTACGCAATAGACCTAGCTCATGATGCCACTATTGGGGAACGTAGCAGAAATTCAAAATTTTCTATGCATCACCAAGATCAATCTATGGAGTAACTAGCAATGAGAGAGAGGGGAGTGCATCTTCATACCCTTGAATATCGCGATGCGGAAGCGTTGCAAGAACGCAGTTGGTGGAGTCGTTCACTAAGCGATTCAGATCACGGCCGAATCCGATCTAAGCACTGAACAACGGTGCCTCCGCGTTCAACACACGTACAGCCCGGGGATGTCTCCTCCTTCTTGATCCAGCAAGGGGAGAGGATAAGTTGAGGGAGAGCTCCGGCAGCACGACGGCGTGGTGGTGGAGCTTGCAGTTCTCCGGCAGAGCTTCGCCAAGCACTACGGAGGAGGAGGAGGTGTTGGGGAGGGAGAGGGCTGCGCCAGGGGAAGTGGCAAGCTCCCATGCGCCTCCCCACTATATATAGGGGTGGAGGGGGCTGGTTTCTTGCCCTCCAAGTCCATTGGGGCGTTGGCAAAGGTGGGAGGAAAGAAATCCCATCATTTCCTTCCCCACCGATTGTTATCCCCCTTTTTTAGGGATCTTGATCTTATCCCTTCGGGATATGATCTTATTCCTTCTAAGGGGGGATCTTGGTGCGCCTTGACCAGGGGTGTGGGGCCTTGCCCCCACTACCCACGTTCATGTGGGTCCCACCATGTAGGTGGGCCCCACTCCGGAACCTTCTAGAACCTTCCCGGTACAATACCGAAAAATCCCGAACATTTTCCGGTGGCCAAAATAGGACTTCCCGTATATAAATCTTTACCTCTGGACCATTCCGGAACTCCTCGTGACGTCCGGGATCTCATCTGGGACTCCGAACAACATTTGGTAACTGCACACTAATTCCCATAACAACTCTAGCGTCACCGAACCTTAAGTGTGTAGACCCTAAGGGTTCGGGAATCATGCAGACATGACCGAGACAGCTCTCTGGTGAATAACCAACAGCAGGATCTGGATACCCATGTTGGCTCCCACATGTTCCACGATGATCTCATCGGATGAACCACGATGTTAAGGATTCAAGCAATCCCGTATACAATTCCCTTTGTCAATCGGTACGTTACTTGCCCGAGAATCGATCATCGGTATCCCAATACCTCATTCAATCTCGTTACCGGCAAGTCACTTTACTCGTTCCGTAATGCATGATCCCATGACTAACTACTTAGTCACATTGAGCTCATTATGATGATGCATTACCGAGTGGGCCCAGAGATACCTCTCCGTCACACGAAGTGACAAATCCCAGTCTCGATTCGTAGATACTTTCGGAGATACCCGTAGTGCACCTTTATAGCCACCCAGTTACGTTGTGACGTTTGGCACACCCAAAGAATTCCTATGGTATCCGGGAGTTGCACAATCTCATGGTCTAAGGAAATGATACTTGACATTAGAAAAGCTTTTAGCAAACGAACTACAGGATCTTGTGCTATGCTTAGGATTGGGTCTTGTCCATCACATCATTCTCCTAATGATGTAATCCCGTTATCAATGACATCCAATGTCCATAGTCAGGAAACCATCAACGAGCTAGTCAACTAGAGGCTCACTCGGGACATGTTGTGGTCTATGTATTCACACATGTATTACGGTTTCCGGTTAATACAATTATAGCATGAACAATAGACAATTATCATGAACAAGGAAATATAATAATAACCATTTTATTATTGCCTCTAGGGCATATTTCCAACAAGATCAAGCAATGAGTTACATGTATCTTGGCTATATGCATCAGAGTAAATGGTGTGAATATGAGAAAGTACCTTCATGCTCATGAGTCCTTCTTGCAAACAATATGTACATCAGCAAGAGATCCTCATGCACATGAATGTGATGCATATACTTACCTTGTGGTCTTGAGCGAGCTTTGGAAGAGATGAACCTAAGAAAACATGGTTAGACAACATAGAGACATCTACTAAGCAGAGCAAGAGCAGTAAACCACAAGAGTACCAAGATTTGGGATGACTTGTATAGAGTGAGTACTAGGTACTCTATTTGAGTGTAGACATGTCCCCAAGGGTAAAGATATGCAATGAATTCGAAGATTTCCTTCCCTTAGATGTCTTGCTCCCCCTAAATCTTATATGGGATATTGGGAGAAGATAGGGATTAGAAAATCAGAGCAAAGAAAACACACGGACAAAATATAAACAACATGAACATGTCTTTCCCCTCTAAAGACATGTAACTTCTCCCCTCTTTGAATACCAAGCAACTGGGGTCTTTCTATGATGTGATTATCTATCTCTCTTTTCCCCCTTTTGATATGATTAAGCTTTGATGTGAGCTCTCTCTCCCCCTTTGACATCAATTTCCAAGAAGGGTCTTCTGGAGTGTGAGTCAAAATAGGTTTGGTCCTTGAGTCACATGGCAAAGTAGCAGGGAAAAATAAAGTGCTGGTAGAGGAAAAGAATCATCGAGTGGAGCTGGAACAAAATGTGCAGGAAGCAAATGACAAAGTGTTTTCTCAGCATTGAGATCGGCTACACCGAGTTGTTTTCTTCGGAGGCACCGAAAAGTTTTGGTTGACCAAAAGAGGCAAGTCGGTGTGTCTGAGTTCATCACAGAGAAAATGCACTAGTCAGCTCAGCTCACTAAGCAAATAAGATCTCACAAGGATTTGCAAGGAATTAACTGAAGGATTTGCAATGAATAGGATGCAGGGATATGCAGAACAGAATTAAAAAGGAAGAAATCTGGATGAAGTTTCTTTTGAAAGGGGAACAAATATGCATGAGACAAACGCAAGAACTAGGAGAAACACTAGAGAACTTCATCTAGAATTGGTCGGCGACAAAGTCACCTATGTTAGAGTATGTTGACTTAGGAGTCAAGTGAAGACACTTGATCATGGGTCATACTCATCGTTTAAGCTCAAAATGGGGTTGCCATTTTTTGTTTAAGCATTTTGATGTATTCACATCTTGTTGAGCTTCTTTGACCCATGACTTGGGGTAACGCTTCTCTAAGATGGAATAACATACCTTGGGTGGTGGTGTTGATCTTGATCATGTAGTTGAACTTGTGTGGGATGCTCAATGTTGATGTAGTTCATTTGGAGCACCACTTGTAATTGAAGTTCATCTACCTACATGAATTAGTTTTGCAAGGAAGAGCACTTGTGTATCCAAAATGACAATCAATAAATTTTATATAAGAATTTGTCAAAGGATATATTTGAAGGGTTTCAAGCTTCCTTGTCTTCAACCACTGTAATGTAGAGACTTGATGATGTAGGGATTGCTCAAAATGTGAGTGAGTTGCAATGTTATATATTTAGATTCATCCAAGTACCTACAAGAGTTAGATGACATGCAAGGGTGCAAATATATCCAAGATATGTGATTATCATCATAAGAGAAATATCAAGGATTAGTCATAGGCTCATGTCTTGCATGTATCGAAATGGAGTTCCTACGCCAAGTTTGAAGCATCAATGATGTTCAATTCACCTCTCAACCTGCGAAACACTTTCTCATCAAGTGGTTTAGTGAATATATCCGCCAATTGCTTGTCAGTATGAACATGCTTAAGATTAATGTCACCCTTAGCAACATGATCTCGAATGAAATGATGATGGACTTCAATATGCTTAGTTCGAGAGTGTTGCATGGGATTGTGAGCAATCTTAATAGCACTTCCATTGTCACAAAGAAAAGGAACATGTTTCACATATATCCCATAATCTTTAAGAGTTTGGGTCATCCAAAGTAATTGAGCACAACATGAATCGGCGGCAATGTATTTCGCTTCGCGGTGGATAAGGATACCGAGTTTTGTTTCTTGGAGGACCAAGACACAACAGATCTACCAAGAAATTGACAAGTACCCGAAGTGGATTTTCTATCAACTTTGTCTCCGGCATAGTCCGAATCGGAGTAGCCAACAAGATCAAAAGAAGACCTCTTAGGATACCAAATGCCAAAATTTTGTGTATGTATTAAGTATCTCACTATCCTTTTCACAGCCTTAAAATGACACTCTTTAGGAGCCGCTTGATATCGTGCACACATGCACACACTTAACATAATATCGGGACGAGAGGCACATAGATATAATAATGAGCCAATCATAGAGCGGTAAACTTTTTGATCAACGGGTTCACCATCCTTAGTGAAGTCAAGATGTCCACTAGTAGGGTGTACTCATACCTTTGCATTCTTGCATATTGAACTTCTTGAACAAGTCCTTGGTATACTTCGTTTGAGAGACAAAGGTGCCTTCCTTAGTTTGCTTGATTTGCAAACCAAGAAAGAACTTGAGTTCACTCATCATAGACATCTCAAACTTCTCCGACATAAGCTTTCCAAACTTCTCACTAAAATGAGGGTTAGTTGATCCAAATATAATATCATCAACATAAATTTGGCACACAAATAATTCTCCATTAACCCTTTTAGTGAAAAGAGTAGAATAAATTTTTCCAATCTCAAAGCCTTTTTCAATAAGGAACTTGGTCAAGCATTTATACCATGCTCTAGGAGCTTGTTTAAGACCATAAAGAGCTTTGTGAAGTTTGTAAACATGATTGGGTTTCTTAGGATTAACAAAGCCGGGAGGTTGTTTAACATAAACTTCCTCCTCAATTTCACCATTTAGAAAGGCACTTTTAATGTCCATTTGGTATAAAGTGATATCATGGTGATTAGCATAGGCAAGTAAGATGCGAATGGACTCACACTACAAAAAAAATACACTTCCGTGATGATACGTGTTTTTCACAGTAGGTCGCGTTTTCTGTCATGCATGTACATCCATGACGATTTTATGACAGAATCAAGATAGTCATACCTGTGTTGTGGTAGAAGTGTTCCATGACATTACCAAAATTATCATCACGAAAGTGTCCACTTCCATGATGATAAATCACACGTCACAGAAGTGCTTTCGTCAAGGGTGACCGACACGTGGCATCCACCGTAACGGAATGCCGTTAAGCTATCGGGTCGGGTTTTGGATCCGATAACCCGTTAACAGCCCCGACCAATGGGGATTTTCCACGTGTAAAATCATCATTGGCTGGAGGAAACACGTGTTGGCTCATCGCTGGGACAGATGTCATCCACTCATTGGACAGAAGGCCCCTATGATACATCGACACGTAGCACGGCCCAACAGAGGCCCATTCCTGTGAAAAGGTCGGACCGTTTGATTTGGTCAAAAGGTGGCGGGCCGGCCCATGGAAAGCCTGCTAACGGCCTGTTTGCATATAGCCCATTTACGGCCCGCTAACACAAGGCCCGTTACGCCCTATTCAAATTAGGCCTAGTAGCATCATCTGGGCCATCCAATATGATTCCAGCCCGTTTTCACTTCTGGCCCATGTATGGCCCATGACGTCTTTCGGCCATATGAGGCATGTCGGTGTCAAAACCAGCGGATCTCGGGTAGGGGGTCCCGAACTATGCGTCTAGGCGGATGGTAACAAGAGACAAGGGACACGATGTTTTTACCCAGGTTCGGGCCCTCTCGATGGAGGTAAAACCCTACTCCTGCTTGATTGATATTGATGATATGGGTAGTACAAGAGTAGATCTACCACGAGATCAGAGAGGCTAAACCCTAGAAGCTAGCCTATGGTATGATTGTTGTTCGTCCTACGGACTAAAATCCTCCGGTTTATATAGGCAGCGAAGAGGGTTAGGGTTACACAGAGTCGGTTACAATGGTAGGAGATCTACATATCCGTATCGCCAAGCTTGCCTTCCACACCAAGGAAAGTCCCATCCGGACACGGGACGAAGTCTTCAATCTTGTATCTTCATAGTCCAGGAGTCCGGCCAAAGGTGATAGTTCGGCTATCCAGACACCCCCTAATCCAGGACTCCCTCAGTAGCCCCTAAACCAGGCTTCAATGACGATGAGTCCGGCGCGCATATTGTCTTCGGCATTGCAAGGCGGGTTCCTCCTCTGAATACTTCATAGAAGATTTTGAACACAAGGATAGTGTCCGGCTCTGCAAAATAAGTTCCACATACTACCGTAGAGAGAATAATATTTACACAACTTCAATCTGCTAACGTATTCTATGGCATCATACCACGGCCAAGCCTTTATTTGAATCGTTTTTACTGTTCCACCTCAGTGCGTTTAGCGAGGCGGTTTCCTTGGCACGTCTTGTTAAAGTAGAGATCGTGTCCCCTTATTCCGGGATTCTCATCAATACGGGCGTGGGTAACCCAGTCGTGCCTGTTGGTACGCCTCCTCCATCGAAGGCGAGTCTCGAACGGTCACGGGGAAGGCTCTTGGTATTCAACCTCTTTATAAAGAGACCAAGGCTCCACTCCTTTCTTTCAATCTCAATCGAATCCGCCTCTTGCCTCGAGTTCCAACACCCAAAGCTCTAGATTCAGGCGCTTCGGACCTTCGATGATGTCTGGCTCCGACCTGCAAGGCCGGTGGATGCCTTCCTCCGTTACGGAAGAAGACGTGCTAAAGCTAAGAGATGCCAGGTATCTAACTGGCGAAATTTCGCATAGGCTGCCTGCCCAAGGGCAGGTTATTCCCACTCCCAAGCCTGGCGAAAGCGTAGTGTTCGCGTCTCACTTCCTTCGGGGGCTAGGCTTCCCAACGGACCCCTTCGTGAGGGGGCTCATGTTTTACTATGGGTTGGAATTTCATGACTTGGATCCGGAGTCCATCCTCCACATCTCATCGTTCATTGTCGTATGTGAAGCCTTCCTCCGCATTACCCCTCACTTCGGATTGTGGCTCAAGACCTTCAAAGTGGAGCCGAAGATGATCAAGGGGCAGCAGGCAGAGTGCGGAGGGGCTGTTATAAGCAAGAATGCTGATGCTCCGTGGCCCGAGGGCTCTTTTCAAGAGGAGCTCGGCTTATGGCAACAAGAGTGGTTTTATATCACAGCTCCCAGGGGCACCAAATGGGTGGCGCCACCTGCCTTTCGCTCGGGTCCTCCACCGTGGCTGGTGTCATGGGTCAATAAAGGACTTGACTGGGGGCCGTCCAAGGACGTGCCCTTGCTGCAGGGCCGCATTCAAGATCTCCTAGAGAGAGAGAGATCAGTCTGGTCGTAGTAGCGCAGGTCATGTTGATTCTTCGTACCCTGCCCTGCAAACGTCGCCCCCTCCACCTGTGGGAATTTAACCCGGAGGGACCACGAGCTCTCCAACATTTTATGGGCGCGACGCCCGTGGAGATGTATAAGCTTTTCTTCGGATCACAAGCGATGTGTCCGGACTTGACCGAGGACGTAGGTCTGAACTGCAATCGCCCGGATACTCAAGTAAGTAGCCCTGTACCCGGACATGCTATCCCATATTTATCATGAATTCGCCCTCAAAAGAGCTGTCCCTTGAACAGGAGTGGATAGCGAAAGCAAAGTTAATCAGGTGTTCGGCCCCTCTCCCTGAGACCACGCCAGATCCCGTGTTAACCAGGATGCTAGAGGTTGCGCCTTCGGAAGAAGGTGAAGGGGGGAACAAGGAAGCTACCGCCTCCACGAAGGAGGCTGCCAGGAAAGGAGGGATCGAGAATCCCTCCATCCAAGGGAAGAAGAGGACCGCCTCTGCGGAGACCATGGTCTCAAAGCGGGGGAAGAAATCTTCGTCAGAGGGTCCTGCGCCGAGAGATGCCCCGGCCGCATTATGCCCCCAAGGGGATCAGCCCTCAACTGAGCCGTAAGTAAAAAGGGGAGTTTTTAAAATAAAGGATATCCCTGCCCTATTTCTGATGAAGATAACCGAAATTTTACCTTGTACTTCGGATCTCAGCCCTTCTCAGCAGAGCTCATCTTCGGGGGATCTTCGTCCGGAGATGATAGAGAGCGAAACGCCTCCCCCTGCCATATCGTCTTGCGAGGCGGGCGACCCTGAGGTGTCGTCACGGAGGGTTTCTCCGAGTCTGGCAGGGCCGGAAGGAAGTCGTATGTCCCCTCAAAGCCCTCCGCGTCCGGCCTTCGAAAAAGGCCATCGGACAAGTCCGGCACCACCTGGTGTACGGTCGGAGGAGCTGAAGGATCTGCTCGAGCGAGCGTCTATCTCAGAAGATCACCGTGCGTTGATGGGTACGGTGATTGAAAGGATTTCATCCACTGAGAGCGGATTGCACGACACCGTCAGAAGTTTACTGACGGGTTTTGAGGTACGCAAAATGATGTACTTTCTGATAGTTCCACATATAAAATGCACCCTGTGTAGGTAGTAGCCCCTGAGGCTCGGTGTGTTGTCAAAAATGACAGCGTGTTGAGGATCATAATCCCAGGTATAATGTGTCTCCCTTCCTATGTAGGTGGCGAAGGGTCCGGTGGCTAGTCGGACTGATGAATGTGCCGAACTAAAGTGGCAACTTGACGTGGCGGATGCCGACATCGCACTTGTCAATAGGTGACTTGACAAGTCGCAAGGATGTAATTTCTCTGCGGACACCTGGTAAGGGAGCTTGGTGCCCGTCCCTTACAACATGTATGCTTGATGCAGATGGTGCCGCTGCCATGGAGAATCTTCGGGCGGAGCTCGCCCGAGCCAAGGAGCAGGCCAGAAAGAGTGATGCGGCTGCCTTAAGGGCAGCTGAAGAGCTAAAAGCCGAACAGGCTGCTCATTGACGAAGCAAGAAGGAAATGGCCGAGATGGCCGTGAAGTTGAAGAATGCTGCCGACCGCTGCAAGCTTCTTGAAAAAGAAGATCGAACGGTGCAAGAGGACCTGAAGAAGGCCACTACCGAGGCCAAGGATGCTCGCTCTGCGATGAGAGCTATGAAGGAGGAGCTGCGTCAGGCCGGAGATATCGCGGCTGGAAAGCCCTTTCTGCTGCGGAGGAAATTCGTGGATCCTAAATATGCTCGGCTGGACCGGCTGTGGAGTGCGGAGGATGCTTATCTGGACTTGGCGGCAAGTGCCGCGGACGCGGCCGAACACTTCCGAGATCAAAAAGATCAAGAAATGGAAAAGGTTTTTTGGTCGCAGTTCCATAATCCAGAGCGCCCTCTTCCATTAACCGATTGCTTGGCCGAATGTGCGGAGCTGAATAGGTTATCCGGACTTGCCATGAAGGATGTCGTGAGTCTTTTGTGGCCGAAAAGGCCAGAGCCGAAGAGTTATTTTGGCTTGGTGCAGCAGTTCCTTGGTGCGGTGCCGCATATCAATGCAATGAGGAGGTCGGCATGCATAGAGAGTGCGCGGATGGCTCTTGCCCATGTCAAGACATACTGGGCGGAGATGAAGGCCACCGATGTTGCATCCCAAGATTCGGACGAAAGCCGAGTACCTGTCGAGCACTATTTTCAGGAAGTTTTGCAGGGCGCTCGTTTAATAGAGATGCAGTGCTTGAAGGATATTATGTTCGAATAACATGTATTATTGTGAAATAATGTATCTATGGAATATAAAAGCTTTTTATACTTGTGCCTTTCAAGAATTAAAATACCTCCTGTGCGGCCGCTAATGTATATGTATATATAACCTGAAAGATGGCAGTCTTCGGCTTCAACCCCCACGCATACAATGCGGGGGTGTTTGCAAAAGGTGCATTTTCACACTTGATCCAACATCTTGGTCCTATAAAGGAGGTGGTAGCGCAGCAAACTAGGCAACCGGACTATAATGCTTTATCACTTTCACTTAGCCATAGGAGTTTGACAGTGGGGCTACTATATAGCCCCTAGGGGCACCGCGCTCACCCGAATTCGGGGCGCGTATGTGCCTGACCGGGAAACGGCCCTTCGTCAATGCGGAGGAATCCTATAGATTCCAGTGGGTCATCGAGTGGTTGACCAGTCTCACGCTATATCATCACAGTCGGTTTTTGGCTTTCTCTATTGAGGTGCTCGCCTGGCCAAACCGCGGCACAATCGCAGTAGTTCTCCTGGTGCCGCCTTAGCCGATAGAGCGGAACGTAAGGCAGCAAAACACAGGAGCCGGGCAAACCCAACATTTGACGAAAGACATGATTCGGAGCTGATCCATATAAGGCCTAACTCGAGATGCCGAACACTCCCTAAGGTATTCGATCTTTATGAAAATGGGCCGAACAACGCCCTTGGTAATAAGCCCCTGGTGTCCAGGTACGCGCAAAATTCTGACGTGGCCTATGCCAAAATGCTAGCCTCCTCCTCGATTATAGCAAGAAACCAGGGGATGTGTATCAACAAGAGACAGTAAAAAAGGTTTACGCAGGGTCTTAATCTGAAAAGAATCCTTGCAACGGGTCCCTACTGCATGTCTGCACCTATGTCTCCGTTGTGCCGTATCCTGGACGGGTGTAGCACGGTGTTCATCTGTAAAAGAGAGGAACTTAGTTGAAAAAGATCGTGCGAAAATGTATGTTATAATAAATAAACAGAGTATGATTCAAAAAATGAATAAGACTGAGCTTTATTGTCTCTTGTTGTACAGGCGTGGAGCCCCTTGTGCGGGGGTATGCGGCTAGCAGGCCCTTGTATGTTTACGCCGGACTCGTCTAACCGTGTCCGGGGTCTGGACGACCTGTTTAGGTGCTTTGATTAGTGAAGCCGGTTTAGTGTGTGGCTGTCAAGGCAGTCACACAATCTTCCGCGCCCGAGGAACACTCGATATTTCCCTTTAAGGAGATGATGCCTCGTGGACCGGGCATTTTAAGTGTAAGGGATGCATAATGCGGTATTGCATTAAAGCGGGCGAAAGCTTCGCATCCCAGTAGTGCTTGGTAGCTACTTGTAAATGGGGTGAGGTGGAAGGTTAACTTTTCGCGGCGGAAGTTGTCGGGTGAGCCGAACACAACTTCTAGCAGTAGAGAGCCCATACAATGGGCATATGGGCCTGGCATTACCCCTTGAAAGGAAGTGTTGCTATGGCAAATTTTGGTTGGGTCTATCCCCATTTTGCGGATTGTGTCCTGGTATAGCAGGTTTAGATCACTGCCGCCGTCCATTAGGACTTGTGTAAATTGGAGTCCGCCAATTATTGGGTCTAATATCAAGGCAGTCCATCCTGCATTCCGGATACTTCTAGAGTAATCCTGATGGTCGAAGGTGATTGGATTTAACAGCCAGTGGCGGGACTCCTCTGGGATAGGCCGTATGGCGCGTACCTCTATGGGCGCCGCTCTATTTTTCCCTTTTGTCACGTGAAGTGAGTTAACTGTTTTGACTTCTTGTGGAAAATTCTTTTGTTTTCCGGTGCTCTGCTCGTGGGGTTCGTCATCGTCCTCGCTTGGTGTGTCGAGCCCCTTGTGTTCGACATTGAGTTTGCCGGACTGCTTGAAGACCCAACAATCTCTTTGGGTATGGTTTGCAGGCTTCCCAGGAGTACTGTGGATTTGGCATATCTTGTCCAAGATTTTGTTTAAGTTAGATAGCTCATCCTTGTTATCCTTAAGGGGCAGTTTTTTATGATCCTGCCGTGAGCTTTTGAATCCGGCGTTTACTGTCGTGCTCTTCGGGCTGTTTCCCTTGGTCCGGCGCTGGTCCTTGATTTGTCGCGGTTTCCCATTTCCATTCCTGACTTCGGATGTACTTGGGTCGCTGGTACTACATCTTGCCAGCCAGCTATCCTCTCCCGTGCAAAAGCGGGTCATGAGGCTGTTAATGCGGCCATTGTTCTTGGCCTTTCTTGGCCGAGGTGTCTGGCGAGCCATTCATCTCGGATGTTATGTTTGAAAGCTGCTAAGGCTTCAGCGTCCGGACAGTCGACTATTTGGTTCTTTTTAGTAAGGAATCTGTTCCAGAATTTTCGGGCTGACTCTCCGGGTTGTTGAGTTATGTGACTTAAATCATCTGTATCCGGAGGTCGGACATAGGTCCCTTGAAAATTTGCCCGAAAAGCATCCTCGAACTCCTCCCAACTTCCAATGGTGTTTTCGAGGAGGCTTTTGAGCCAATGCCGGGCTGGCCCTTTGAGTTTGAGGGGTAAGTATTTTATGGCGTGGAGGTCATCTCCTCTAGCCATGTGTATGTGGAGGATGTAATCCTCAATCCAGACTCCAGGATCTGTTGTTCTATTGTACGCCTCTATGTTTACGGGCTTGAATCCCGCTGGAAATTCATAATCCAGGGCCTCATCGGTGAAACATAGGAGGTGTGCGGCACCCCTATATTTAGGTGTACCATAATATTCGGATATTTGATGTGTTGCATTGCTTACTAGAGCTTGCTTTCTTGGCCCGTAGATGGATCTAATTGGGCCATCTTTTTTATGCAAATCCGTGTGCGGATCGCGTGCCGGCCTGTGTGCAGCGCCGTTTGCCGCTCTATGTTTGCCATGGGGTCGTCCATCCGACCGGGTGATCTCTTTGTTCTTTGATTGCGGGGGCTCTACGGCCTCCTCATCAAATTCGGGCAGTAGTTTTCGCTTTGGGTAGCTCTTTGTTCGGCGACTATCGCCGTATTTGTCTGCGGTGTTGAGTACTTTGCTCCATCTGATTTTGAGTGCATCTTCCGCTGTTTTGAGCTTCCGCTTCTGCTTTTTCAGGCTACGCGCAGTGGTGATGAGCCTTTTGTGGAGGTTCTTATGCTCCAGCAACTTGTCCGGCGTGAGATCGTCTGGACTGTTATCTTCGCAGGGGACGGATTGTTTATTCATATTGTCCTGTTCAGACGGTTGCTCGATACCATGTTCGTCATCCACCGGTTCGCCCTGCTCTATGGCTGGGTCTGTATGGCTGCTGTCTTTGTCGAGGAGGGATTCTGAGCGGCGCTTACATCGCCATTTTGACTGCTTTTCAAGGGAATGATCCCTCGTGGCATCCCGTTGTTCCTCGTCGTCACTTCCTTTAGGTGTATCCACCATGTATACATCGTGAGATGAGGTGGCTGTCCAGTGACTTATAGGTGCTGGTTCATTCTTATCTCCTACATCGTCGTCCATACCGTCGATGTCTTCGGAGTCGAAATCGAGCACGTCGTTTAAACTTTCGACAGTGGCTACGAAGTGGGTGGTGGGTGGGCTTTGAATTTCTTCGTCGTCCGCATCCCAACCTTGCTGACCATAATCCGGCCAGGGCTCTCCTGATAAAGAGAGAGACTTTAGTAAATTCAGGATGTCGCCAAAGGGCGAGTGCTGAAAGATGTCCGCGGTGGTGAACTCCATGATCGGCGCCCGATCGGATTCGATTGGCAGGAGCGCGGAAGGTTCGAAGTCCGGAGAGGAGTCCGGCACCTTGGAGTCACGAGCTTCGCAAAGGACAGGGATGGTGTTCGGCTCAATCGCCATAGAGATCGCAGCCCCCGAGGCGGTGTCCAGCCACCCGTCCTCGATCGGCGCAGTCGGCTCCGAGCTAAGGGTCGGAGCGGACGCTGGTGCGGCCTCCAGGGCACTGTCCGGCGGCAGAGCTAGATCATGGCCATCGTGACAGTGCGGCGCGCTTGGCTGTGGATCAAACCCGTCGAAGATCAAGTCTCCGCGGACGTCAGCCGTATAGTTCAAACTTAGAAATCTGACCTGATGGCCAGGGGTGTAGCTTTCAATCTGCTCCAGATGGCCAAGCGAATTGGCCCGTAGTGCAAAGCCGCCGAATACGAAGATCTGTCCGGGGAGAAAAGTCTCACCCTAGACCGCATCGTTGTTGATGATCGGAGGAGCCATCGGGCCTAAATATGACGACACAGAGGAACTCACAATGAAAGCACCAATGTCGGTGTCAAAACCGGCGGATCTCGGGTAGGGGGTCCCGAACTGTGCGTCTAGGCGGATGGTAACAGGAGACAAGGGACACGATGTTTTTACCCAGGTTCGGGCCCTCTCGATGGAGGTAAAACCCTACTCCTGCTTGATTGATATTGATGATATGGGTAGTACAAGAGTAGATCTACCACGAGATCAGAGAGGCTAAACCCTAGAAGCTAGCCTATGGTATGATTGTTGTTCGTCCTACGGACTAAAACCCTCCGGTTTATATAGGCACCGAAGAGGGTTAGGGTTACACAGAGTCAGTTACAATGGTAGGAGATCTACATATCCGTATCGCCAAGCTTGCCTTCCACGCCAAGGAAAGTCCCATACGGACACGGGACGAAGTCTTCAATCTTGTATCTTCATAGTCCAGGAGTCTGGCCAAAGGTGATAGTTTGGATATCCGGACACCCCCTAATCCAGGACTCCCTCAAGGCCCTATGTAACTCTTGTCCTATTAACGGCCCATGGTGAAACTGGCCTGTAATGAACAGTGTATCACTTTACACCCATTAACGGCCCGTGGTGAAACTGGCCCGTAAAGAATAGTGTATCACTTTATACCCATTAATGGCCCGTTATTCCTTTGGGTCGTTTCCAGCCCATGTTATCTTTCGGCCTTCTCAGAGCCCATTTATTCTTGGGCTCATTTCCAGCATTCGTTTACTTACGGCCCGTTACTATCATTTTTTGCTTGTGGGCCAAATTCAGCCCGTGGTTACAGTCGGCCCGTTTGTGGTCCGTTAATACATTGGGATGTTTTCATAGCGTCATCAAATACAGCCTATTAATGATGGCCCGTTATGGTCGGCCCATGAACGAACGATTCCACCTCTAGCCCGTTTACGACCAGAATGCGGTCTGTTTGGCCCAAGTTTGGCCAATCGATCATACGACCCGTATAAGGCCCATTGATGATACGGACCATAGCAGGCCCATTGTTTCTACGGCCCGTAGAAGGCCCACTGTTTCTACGGCCTGTAGAAGGCCCACAGTTTATACGGCCCATAGAAGGCCCACTGTTTCTACGGCCCGTAGGAGGCCTAGTGTCACTACAGTAAATATTAGCCCATGGTTATTGTGGCCTAGTTTTAAAAATAGGTTATCGCAGCCACTAGCAAACCGCAGAAAAAGAACTGCACTGACTACAAGCAAACAAATAAACAAGACAACAAGGAAATAAATAAGCAAGCAACTTACACTAGGCTATCACTGCTATTACACATATTACATCCACTGGGCATCAAAGTTCGCCACCAGTGCAAATATAGGGAACACAGCAGCATATAAACATCGTAGCAAAACAAGTCCAGAACTTAAACCACTTCAGAAGAGCTCAAGAAACAATATCCTGGGTACCCATAATGCTGGCAAGATGCTTAGCAAGCTTATTAACTTTCTCTTGTTTGGCGCATAAGTCCTCCAGCGCTTGTTGTTGCTCCAGAAAGTATGCATCTGAATTCTGCAGGGACTTCCTCAGTCCTTCGGCTTCCTGTCGCATAACATCTGATCGATGTCTTTCAACTAGAAGTTGAGACTCAAGAAGCTGAACTAATTCAGGCAACGAGTTCGAAGAGCTGGTGCCAGCAGTGGTAGCCAGTAACTCGAACACTACATCAAGACAGGACTTTGGGGTTGTCTCAGTGTCTTCAATATAGTTTTTATCAGCTTTCCTGGAGACCAACAGGGATGTCTCACTATCTTGAGCCTTATCTGCATTACTTCCTTTACCATTGCATGACAGGGTACTCTTCTCCAATACTTTATCCGCGTTATAAAAGAGAAACAAACAAACACATCTCAGGTTTACAGTGTAGTATATGAAACTCATTTTGGTAAACCAGTTCAGTAGTAAGGTGGACAGGATAACAGCATCAAACAAACATATATCTATGTAGTATGGTCACTGTATGGTCTATATCATTCTAGTTTATGTTGCCAAATCAAGATAGGTACAGTTCGAATCATATCTATTTAAGACAAAGCAGCATAGACAGAATATAAGTGTGGGAAACTACACAGCAATAACAACACTTGTAATGTGCATGGCATGAGAACATAACTGTCTATTCAATTGAAACTGAAATCAACATAGAGCAAGTTACAACAGCAAACAGCCAAACACGTTGAAGAAACATGTTTAAAACATACCTGTTGCGCCATTGGAGTTTCAATTGCATCCTTCAAATTTGAAATTAGTTGGTATCAGTAAATACAGTGATGCAAGAGCAAAGTAGTATGAACCATAGCTACAGAACCTCACCTGAGAGCAATTCTTCTTCTGCTTTAAGCATTGACTTCGGGTTCAGAGTGGTGGTCCTCGTGATTTGGGCACTGCAGTTGCCTTACTAACTGCTCGTGTTTGGGTGCTTTGTGGTGGAGACGGTGCTGTGTCAACGGGAACTGGGTGTCTATCTGCTGGGGTTGGGGTTAGAAGGGGTGTAGCTGGTTCTCTGTCCAACTGGGTAGGGGTACAATCTGCATGAGTGTGGGTTATGTGTGGTGGGGCTGGTTCTTGGGCAAGTACAACCGTGGTTCTATCTGCATCGACAGGTAGCACGATCTTTTCTGAAGACCGTGTTTTTACTCCCACAGATATTGCCATCACTTCCCCCAATTGAAATGGCTGATAAACAAGAAAAGTAATTGAATGTACAGACATTGTAAGATAGACAGGTGCAACGGATAGTAGGGAAGAAAACAGGGCATGAAACAATTCACATTTATGTTGTCTAAGCAAACAGAATAGCAGGACATAATTTCACATATATGATGGCTAATTAAACAGGATAGCATGACACAATTTCACATGTATGATGGCTAACTAAACAGGATAGAATGACATACTTCAAAATATGATGACTATGTAAATAGGATGACATGATATAACTATTCGATGTGTCTATTAAAGTGGTTGGCATGCCATAAATCACAAACATGCCGTCAATGGAAACATGATGGCATGATATAATTCACGGATAGAATGACATAATTTAAAATATGATGACCATGTAAACATGATGAGATGATATAAGTATATTATGTCTTTAGAAAATGGGTTGGCATGCCATAATTCAGATACATGTTGTCTATGTAAACATCATGGCATGGCATAATTCAAATATATGATTTATATAGTAAGGAAGTGGGCAGAGGGCAATCGCATATATGATGTGTCAACTAAGGAGATGGCATTCAATATTGTGTATATGATGTAAAAACTAAGCATTGCAATACAACATATGCATTATATGAGTAATATAACCCTGCCAAGTTTGAGCATACACCTCAGGGGGATAATAGGACTGGTCATCTGCCTCTAAATCCTCCTCTGAAGAGCTATCTGTAACCAGCAAGATATCTGCTTCAGCAGGTAGCATTGTCTGCTCTGAAGACCTTGTTTTCACTCCAGATTTCTCCATCACCAATTCAAATGGCTGATGCACAGGAAGAGCAGTTGAATATAAAAACATTGTCGACAAAAGCAATGAGAAATACAAAAAAAAGGGTGGCATGATATAATTCACATATATGACGCTTGCCTAAACAGCATGGCATTGCATAATTCACATACATAATACCTTGCAACAAGATAACATTGCATAATTCACATATATAATGTCTTGCAACAAGATGGCATTGCATAATTCACATATATGGTAATTAGACACTAAATAGGTGGCATTCACACAAAGCATGTCTAAACTAAGCAAATGACATAGCAATGCAAGATACCATACGCACGATATGAGCAACATAACCCTGCCAAGTTAGGGCATGCACCTCGGGGGGGGGATATGACTGGTCATCTGTCTTAGAATCCTCCTCTGAGGAGCTATCGGTAACCAACAAGACATGCGCTTCGTCAGATAGCATTCTCTGCTCTGAAGACCTTGTTTCCACTCCAGATTTTTCCATGACCGTGCTGAATGGCTGATGCACAGGAAGAGTAATTGAATGTACTAAAATTGTTGACAAATTTAACACGTAATAAAAAAATGATGGCATGATATAATTCACATATAAGATGACTGGCTAACCAGGGTGGCATTGCAAAATTCACATATATGATGCATGGCTAGACAAGATGGCATTGCATGATTCACATATACGATAAAGAAACTAAACATATGGCATTGACACAAAGCATGTCTAAACTAAGCAGATGACATCTTTAATGTTTACAGTAAGCAATGCAAGGCACCATATGCATGATATTACCAACATCAGCATGCCAAGTTAGAGCGAAGACCTCATGTGGAAAATAGGAGTGGTCTTCTCCTTCTGAATCCCCCTTAGAACAGTTATCTTCCTCTTGATTATGATCCGAAATGGGTGGAGGGGGCTGCCTTTGCGCCCACCCTGGAACGACGTCTGCATGAAATTTTATTGCCACGCAAGGCTCGTCTCTTTTGCTCTACATGACCAGTTCCATTGTGTACAATAACTGGTATGCATAGGAATAAAACATAGTGAGATTATGTAAGGAGTGCATGCACAAATCCAGAGTGATGGTAGCAAACTGTGGATAGACCCAAAACCAATGATAGCAGGCAGATAATAGCTTTAGTTAAAAAATACAGATAATGGCTCCTTTAATGTTTGTTTGCACCCAACATGAAACTCATAGTAGACACCGGAGATTAACCAGATAGTAGACAGATAGTACTGATTGCTGCCCCAATATGTACCCCACGACCATTTAAAAACTCAAGTTTCAGCATTAGTTTGGACCTGACTCAGAGTCTAATAGGTGAACACAACGATAATGTAGCATGTCATCATATTAAGCGACGCATAACGTAAGCAGACACGGAAGAGTGCGACCTCAATTGTGGACCCGTGTAGTCCTCAAGGTCATCTGCTCAGTTGATGATGGTAATGCAGTTGTCGTGGCTGCCAGCGGCGGGGAAGAAGATCTGAGGTGGCAAAAAACAGTCTGGAGAGCGGATCCCAGCTGTGGTGAACCCTTCCATTGTTGGAGCAGCTGAGCTGGGGTGGAACACAACGCCACAGGAGCAGGACAAACCACACAAGGTTTTCTTTGACACATATCTGTAACAGAAGTAATTGAGTAAGGGCTTGTTTGAATTTGAGGATTCTAACAATGCAGGGATAGGAAATAGACAGGAATAGGATAGGAATGCACGTGCAAAACAGAGAATTTAAAAACACAGGATTTCTGCCAATCTGGGTGTTTGATTCACAACAATTGGAAGATCACAGGATGCAAAAAAGGATGGTGAGATTAAGTCAAACCACAAGAAAATGTACGGTTATAATGCTATTATGCTACTATCTCTTAGTCTTGTGCTTGATGAATAGGAATATGAAAAGGAGGAGAAGTGGAAATTAGAATTCCTACGGTTTTTCTTTCAAGGAGACACTAAAGGAACAAATCATGCAGTTTTCCTTTGCTCCATTCCTTTGCACCAAATTCATGAAAAGTAGTACCACAGGAAACTTTCCAATTCCAATGTTTTTCATTCACTTTTCCTTTAAAGCACTGGCAATTCTAGTAGGCAGGCTTGAGCAAGGAAAATACTACACTAAAAAATGTGTTTGTGCTACTTCTATTACTTTGGACCTAGGCCACTGCCATACTAGCTCAACTCCCAGGCTCATCGACAAATGCACAGCTCAAACGCGCAGAGATAAATAATGATGGCGTTCAAGAGAGTCCATCAGGATAGCTAAGTTGCCTAGTACCTCACTGCTTGTCATATAGTAGGATAAAATAATCATATTTCCCGTTACTACGAGTGCTCAGTGGACAATATATATAACATGTAGAGTAAAAAAGAGATGCAACAAGTGTACAACCTCTTTGGCGAAGCCATGTCGATCTCAGCCTGATTGGGTTGACCGGTGAGGATGCTCCGGCTGACTTTGCTGTCGGAGGAGGGGAAGAAGATCTTAGGCGTCTGGAGATGGAGCCCGAGGTACTGCTCCACTGTGATGGAGGGTTTCGTCGTTGGAGCAGCTCCGGTGAGTTGTACGACGCCGAGGCTAAAGCAGGACAAGAGAGACAATGAACAACATTAACCTGAGTGGAATTCTAATAGCATCTCCAATACATGACGTAAAATACATAACCACAAAGTGCTAGATGTAAAATACATCAGCCGCTCATCTCTGAACTTAACTGTCAAAACTGAACTTAACTATCAAAACTGAATTTTGTTGTCGAAACTGAATTTTGCTGTCGAAACTGAACGCACTAGCAAGGTGAGGCTACACGTTGGTCGACTGACTTTTTCATCTCTGGTTAGTCGATTTTGCAGCCGTTGGATACGAAATCAAGGGTCTGCGGTTCATCTTCAACCTCCACCCCCCTGAGCCGCCAGCCACCACCGGCGAAACAGCAGCCCCCCGCCGCTCGCGGCCGGCGGTGCGCCGCCCCGCCTGCCCCGAAAACACTCCCCACCGCCGGCCGCCGCCTCCCCGGCCATCCCTCTAGC
>NC_057795.1:168336175-168348979 GCF_018294505.1 Triticum aestivum
CTGAAGTGTAGCTAAATCGGAGTAGCAGCATGAGCAATAGCAATAGCAAGAGCAGACCAGGCAGGGGACCGAGAGCAAGAGCAGAGCAGCAACGCGAGCGAGAGCTAAAGCAGCAGCATCTCCTACTGATGTGGACGTCTCCGCTGAGGGAGCGACGCCATGGAGGAAGTGGTCGGCGACGTTGCCGTGGATGGAGCCGCGCCGTGTCGGCTCGGGACCGAGCGCCGGCAGCACCGTGATATCGAATCAAGAAGAAAATGCGGCGATTAGTGTACAACCTCTTTGTTGGCGCCGATTAGGCCGCAGCTTCATCCGAGGAAACGGTGATGATGATGCTCTTCCGGTGGTGCAGGTGAAGACGGCGGTGTGGGAATGGAGGTGGCGCGAAAGATGAGGGGAACATCGGGGCAGCTCCTTGGAGGACGGGGTGGCTGAACAGGCGGGACGATGAGATCGACAACGGATCCTCATCCGGTACGGTGGACGTCGAGGTGTTGCTGTGGATGATGTTGTCGGGGAAGAGACTCCAGCTGGGTGGCGGACGGAGCAGGGTGTGGGGTTTCATCGCGGGTTTTCGCGGCCTCGGTGTACGAATGGGTGGGCGGATGGGATGGCAGTGGGGAAGCATGGCTTAGAGACACGCTTGTCCGAAATGTGGGGTAAGTTACGAAAGTACCCCCACCAATTTGAGGCGGTTCTTTCGGTTCATGGGTACCACGGGCATTTCGTGTGTCGGGATTTCACAGGAGGCGGGAGTTTTCGCGCGCGTTGTAATTTCGGAATAGCAAGGCGCGGGTTGAGATGGAGGGAGTTGTCGGAGCACAACAAGACAAAGATATATCTTAAATATTTCGGGCTAACAAGGCGCGGGTTGAAGAGGCGGGAGTTTCGCAGCACGATAGACAGAGACGCCAGCTTGAATTTTCGGCATAACAAGGCGCTGCTTGAAATTTCGGAAGAACAAGCTTAACGTGTACCCAAAAAAAGACAATTTGCACCTCAACACGCGCAACACACACACAAACACCATTTAGACTAGAGTAAGGTACACGTGCATTGCACGCATGAGATTTGGCAACCAAATTGTGAATAAATACAACATTATAGCATGCAAGCTTTGAGTCATATATGCATGATGTAAATGTTCGTTTAATTCTTATAGTTCATTTCATTCAAAATCATCTAGTTTTTATAAGAAAGCTAATCTATTTTAAGATTCATGGAATTGTGCGTTGTAAGACATAAAGTAAAAACAAATAACAAATCATGTAGAAAAACATTTGGGCAATTCTGATACGGAAGATTCTAGAACAAATAAGAAGTGCTTGTGTTTTGATGTTTGTGCATTATGCTTAAGTTCAACCATGGAGTCTTCTAGATTATACATGTGGCGAAATCTGGTGGAATCTAGGTGATATCCAACAGCCAGTAATGCTCAAATTTGCCATCTTTGGACCATCGGATTTGCCTCATCAAACGACCATCTTTCAAAGTTAAAGTTACCCGCACACAATATGAAAAATACAAAATATAATATATATATAGGGGTATAGATATAGATATGTGATGCGAAAGCCGCCCATCATCTCCAATTAGAATAGTGTGTCCATGCACGGATGCGACGTGGCCAAATGATGCCTGCCATCGGTATCTCAAATTCAAATCAGTCTGACCTTGTTCAATGTGTATACATTACAACATGCTCGTTTCCAAACCACACCGCGCAGATCTCTGTTATATTCATGCATGCATGGGTTTCAAACATCAGGATCTCTTATTCAAATATGAATTCAACTTTACATTGATTATGACCTCACCTATTCTTTTACACCCACACAGTAGTCTTCTCTTTATAATTGTACCACTAACTTTCTCTCGTGCATGCATGCACACACACTACCAGTCGGCATTATCCATCGCACGCATGCAATCTTTTTCTGCATGTCGGTCTCCCATGAAGGCACACACCCACACACATCCCCCTGTCCATCATATCGGGCATTCTTTATCTCTCACGCGTGCATGCGCAACGATCGATGTTCCTCTATGTATGTGTGTATATAGCTAGGTCTTTCATAGTTTTCCACACAAACCGATCAATCGATATATCCAGTGAGGTCTCACCCTCTTTCCCACGTCCACATCGATCAATCTATACCTCTCTATATAGGAATAACATATATACCTAATACACCCACATTAATTATATACCCAACTTCCCCCTCTCATCATCCATGCCTTCCGCTTCATCTCTCAGACGCGTGTACAATGGCGAAGATAGGGGGCAGTAAGGGCCCTGCCCCCCCCCCCTAACATCACTATATATCGAGGCTAATATGAATGTGATCATTAGACAATTGCTGCTAAAATGGTTTAAGTTCATGAATTGACCCTCCTCGTAAAGGATTAGCAATGCTTGGCCCCCTAGCTCATTTATTTTTCATGGCTCCGCCACTGCGTGCAACAGCGCACGTGTTCGCCCCCTCTCTCTAAATATCGATGTCGCACTTGTGCATTCCTTCATAGTCTCCCTCCACTCGGCCCCTCGCACCATCTTCTAGCCCCCACCGGATTTTTCCACATGTACAATCTAGCAGACTCCATGGTTGAACTTAAGCATAATACACAAACCTCAAAACAACAGTGGTTCTCTTTTGTTCTAGAAACTTCCGTATCATAACTGCCCAAACTTTTTTTCTATTTAAATTGCCATTATTTGTTTTTACTTTATGCTTTACAACACACAATTCAATGAATCATAAAATAGATTAAGGGCTTCTTTGATTCAAAGGATTCTCAAAGGAATTTTGGAGGATTCTAATCATTAGGAATTTTTCCTATCTTGGTTGTTTGATTCGTAGGATTGTAAACCATAGGAATGTTTCCATATGATTCATTTGCACTAGATTTCATAGGAAACATCCCATCCACTCAAATCTCTTTGAAAGAATTCTGCATTTTTTCTATGCACAATCAAACACTCATACAATCCTGTAGGATTCAAGACGACATTCCACTATAATCCCATGCTTTTCCTATTCCCGCGTTCTTAGCTTTTTATAAAAACTAATTGATTTTGAATGAGATGAACTATAAGAATTAAATGAAGGGCTACATCAAGCATATATGACTCAGAGCTTACATGCTATAGTGTGGTCTTTATTCATAATTTGGTTGCAAAATCTGATGCGTGCAATGCACATGTACCTTACTAGTACTTTGAGTATGTGCAAAACACGTAAATTAGAATACCAATGGAACGCTACACAGTGTCTCTCTTACAGTTCATGAAGCCACGTGGCACATGTGGAGGCGTTGTCACGACCTCCTTGCGTGGATTGATCACAGTGACGTGTTGCTGGTTCCAGAAGAATGTACTCGTCCTCCCTGAGCCATACTGGCGGTACATGCACGAAGCGAAGAGGTGCACGCACGCACTCATTCCCTCGCACGCACACACGGGTACACGTGCGGACACAATTTTGTACCAAGATCCACCCCATGTGATAATTTGACATGTGTAAAGTCGTTCGCTTCATTGATGGTCAATTAATACAGCGCATGCAAATTGAGTGGACATGAGGGCGGAAGAAAGACATTATTACGCCACTGCGCGCATGCGAGTAGTTAAATCGTGGGTTGCTAGTAGTACTTCCATTGGTCTCCTTCATATTTTGTGCCAATTTTTGAGAGTAACATAATATTTACGCATTTGAGCAGTGTAGTACTTGAAATTTATGTTCCACTAAACTCATCGGGAGCCGTTTCGGGCCTCGAAACCAAAACCATCAATTAATCTTTACCTTGTTCCCATCACATTCGAAAGCCTGCTCACACCTACTAGTACGTACCAAACCTAAACGTGTTCCCACTATGCAGGTATTAGTACTAGTGCTAGTACTTAGGTTATAAAAAGGGGGAATACCTAACCGAAAATTACTCTACCTTTCCTCCTCATAAGTGCTTCTTCTTCGTCCGTCGTTGCCATGGCCGGTGAGCAGAGCTCTGGGTCGAGAACTACTCATAACAAGGGAGCAGCAACGAAGGCTGCGGAAAAAAAAGAGGGCTCGCCGCCACGTAGAGACCTCAAAAGATCTCTCACGGGCAGGCGATGGCTCCCAGGAGCGCCCTAGCCGCGGAGGCGAACATGGCGAGCCGGTGGAGCTGGAGTCATTATCCCTCGACGGCATGCCCGATCTCAATAAGCACCTCAATAAGCAAAAGGAGTTCATCCAAGGCTTGATGGAGTTGTTGAAGGAGAGACTCGATCACATGCCCGCTGAGCTCAATCAGCAGGGGGAGTTGACCGCCGGCTTGGTGATTCTGCTGAAGAAGAGCATTGCCTCAGAGAAGAAGGCGACCAGCGAAATCTTGCGACTTCAGGAGGACAAGGCGAAGCTCTGCCACGAGATCGACCTATTGAAGGAGAAGAATGCCGGCTGGAAGAAGCTGCATGAGAATAGTAGTTCCTCGATGAAGATGTTGCAGGCCCTCGTCATGGAATAGAAGGAGGAGTTGGCGAAGCTCCGCATCGAGCACCCAGCTGCTGTCAAGGTACGTAATGCGGCCGTGGAACAGATGATGAAGGCTCGCGTCGAGAAATCCCGCATCATGGACAGAATGAAGAAGATGGCGGAGGAGACGCGCAAGGAGATGGAGGTCGTGGAGGCGATGAAGAAGAAGTTATGAATCCGCGACGAATTGGATCATTTGGGGTGATAATCTCCCTTCTTATTTTGCTCATGTATTTCATCTTTTGCTTTGGGTGTTTCGCTACACGTGCCATGTTCTCTGCGAGGCATGAATAGAACAGTGGTTTTTTTGAGGGAATGAATAGAACAATGCTAACAATGAGATGACTAGCAAATTAGATCATTTTTTATCGCCATATGGCACCGGGCTGCCGTGTTTCGTGCTCCTCTGTCGCAGTACTACTCCAGTGGAAAACTTGAGTATACCGCACAGTTCTTTGCTCCTCCTCGATCAGGTCATCGACACATTTATATGAGCAGTCAAGTCACAAGGCCCCGCCTTCCAGCAGTAATAAGCCGTCAAATCACAAAGGCCCTCGCCTCTCGTGAAACCGACCAAACTAGACTGCCCCGCCCTCTAGCCTTTTAAAAAATGTATACTTTTGTACAGCAGTAGTATCGATGGATTGCGCCATGGAGCAAAACTTGAAATTAAAAAAAAGGTGGTACATATAGAGAGCGCTCATCACCAAATTATGCATATAGTACTATTAAAAAGTCTAGTCACAATAATGGTGTCCAGCACAACCCACCCCTCAAATAAAACTAAGCATCCTGGAATTCTTTGACAAAACTAAGCACCCTGAAATTCTTTGACAACTAAACTGCTGGCTATATGATGTTGGCCATATATATTGTACGTATATAATGTGAAGAAATGAGTGGTAGTACTGTACCAACTAAAAGATGAAATGTAAGAAATACTAGTATGTACATACTAAAGAGTTAAAGTAACGAGAAGAAACATAACATAGTTCTGCTGGGGGCTCAGCACAACACACCCCTCAAATTAAATTAAGCACACCTGAAATTAAACTTTGCAACTATTCCGATAGACACTGCATTAGAACCACCATGAGCAACGACACTGCCACCTTACTCGGAGTCCTCGTCCACGTCCTCTACTTCGTCCTTGTCCCTCTTCCTCTTGGCTGATACTTCTTTGCTTGAACCGCACACTTGGCTGTTGCTCTTCATCCAACCCTTGTAGATATTGAAGCAAAGGTAGCCATCCATTGCAGCATAGTGGATGTGGTCTATATCTAGTACATTCCGCTGCCATGCATGACGATGAAACGTGTATGGAGGTTTCTCCAGTTTACCGTACGAAGGATGAACCATGGCTCCTGCCAGGGTCAGCATTGAAGGCTGACGAGAGGACACCAGCCGATTCTTCTGGAGGTCGAAGGTGTTGCCTACAACGAGGCATATCTGACGCAGGACTTCTTTGTCGTTACCATAGTCTACAGTAATGAATTTGACTAGGTTGCTCTCGAGGAAGTCCTTAAAATCCTGGCACTCAACGTCGGCATGGCATATGTGGTAGACCAAGCATAAGTCATGCACACAAACCTGGATCATGGCGGGCTTTTTCCTCTCTTCGTCCTTTAGATCCTTCTCTCGTCCCAGGACTGTGGTGTACTCAACATCTAGCCCAGCGACCCACTCGTCATCTGAGTCTTCGAACATGCGTCTGAAGCGAGAAAGGCATCCTTTCATCGTCGCGGAAGAACGGGTGTAGATGACGTCGAACTCATCATTGGTGATGGTTCTAACCTTGTACTCACCGCCAATCGGGGAGATTTGGGACGCCATGGATTTGGGAGGAGGGTTAGGATTAGTGGAACTGCTGTAATGTGAACGAACGGGATGACTAGGAGCGAACCTCCGTAGTATTGAAGGACGTGCAGGGACGAGTAGGAGCGAACTGCCAGCGTGCGAACGGCAGGGTAGTGGCTTTCCATTCTCCCATGATACGGGCTTCCGAGAGCCCTTGGATCTGAGATCGAACGGTTGCATGGCGTGATTCTAGACCTATGGGTGAATATCATATCCTAGAGGGTTATTCTGCAAATTTTCAGCAACTTAGCATGCGACCATTTGATATCAGATCCAAGGGCTGCCAGCAACCTGTATCATGGTCGCGCCTACCACGACCGTCGCGTCGCTCGTGCGGTCGCTCCCTTGGAGATTTAACATGGTGCGTTAGGCTATCTGATGTTGGCATGTCATACATAGTCATCACTTAGTCACTCATACTACAACAAGGTTTTGGCTATAAGGTTGGCTATAAGTGTATTTTTTTTTTACTTCTCTCTATCTGTTTCTTCGTACTCCCTCCGTCCCATAATATAAGAACGTTTTTGACACTAGTGTAGTGCCAAAAACATTCTTATATTATGGGACACATGGAGTACTAGTATTTATTGCATTTGCCAAGGAGTGACCTCTTCCAATGAAATAGTGTTGCTAAGTTTGCTTCATTTAATTAGCTATAGACTCAAAATTGTCTTTTCACCTAGGTACACGCGCTTAGCACCGTTTCTTCCTTGGGTCACCAAACTAGTCTCTCTCTTCTTGATTAACTTGCCACATCAGACTTTATGCCTATGTGGCAAGCTTAAGCACCTGTAGGAGCAAGTAAGTACAATAGTGCGCTTTTCATGGCATTTTTGCATATGTGGAGGAAAGAGAGGCAAGGAAAAAGTGGAGAAGTGGGATCTCATGCAAGAGCCAGCCTCTACTACATGGTGGAGCATTCAGAGAGGCACCTGTATGGAGGTGGTCAGGAATCAGGAGACTCACACCGGTCGTAGCGTCGCAGTTAAAATGATAATGGCAAGTCAAATCACGGGGCCCCACCTGTCCAGCAGTAACTCGCTGTCAAATCACACAGCCCTATGTTTGCAGCAGCCTACTCCCTCGTCTTCTCGCGTCTTTGTCGAACCGACTAGGCAGAACTGCCCCGCGGCCTACCGCGCAGGAAAAGCCCCGCCCTCGACTTTTAAATAGTATACAGTATACTAATTTTGTATCCATGGATTGCACCCGCACCATGGAGCAAAGCGTCTAGAAAACGGTGGTACACATGTATGGAGTATACAGCACACCCGTCGCGTTCGCGTCGCACCCCAGACGGTCGGTCGGTCTGGCACGCTGCTCTCCAAATGGAACGCGCGTCATATTGCGTTTGCACACACATGCGGGACGGCAATTGAGAACCGACCATAGGCACACTCCCCGGCCCCGCAAGTCGGGTGACTTAATAGAAGAGGGAGACGAGCGATAGTACTAGAGAAGTGTTGTACTACGTTGGTGCCTGGACGATCCCTGCAAGACACGCAAGATCAGTTCATCCATGCATGTGACCAGACTCCAGCAGACACGCTTGGATTGGCTATCGTCTACATATCGTGCAGGCTGTGTTGTACATGGTTGTAGTTGTGGTGAGAAATCTAAAAAAGGTTTCTTGTCATCTCGTAAAATTAGGTGTCATGTGCTTTGGATCACTGCGAGGGTTAAACTGCGACAACTGAGTTGGGCTAGTCATTGGGAGCACATGCACGAATAGTGACTACTCGGCTGCCATCTAGGTCAAGCCGGCTATGTTAATTAGGACATCTATCGATGGACCCCTTTTCTACGTGTTTATCTTTAATTTGAGCTTTGTTCCTCGTCTAGTTTGTCCGTCGGGATTCATGTTGTCTCCTTTGGGCAGTGAGGTTATGATTTCTTGTCATGTGGCATTTTTTCGTGTTATATGTTATAATCTGGTGCTTCAGATCAAAATGACGACAACTGCGCCTCCGGGCCACGTGCATGAAGACTTCTCGACAGTCATTGACGAGGTCAAGCCGGCTCCGGTAGACAAAAGAAAACTAGTACTACACTATATAGGCAGGAGCCTCCGCGCTTGCTTGTTAGTGTTGCTCTCTTCACACTGTCTCGGCCTCTCCAGATCTAAACACGACAGCGGTGGCCACACTCTCTCTCTCTCTCTCTCTCTCTCTCTCTCTCTCTCTCTCTCTCTGCTCACCGCTGGGTACAGATCCAGCCGGATCCTCTCCGCCGGGGAAGGTGAGAAGGTGCAATGTTCACGCGGTCGTCCTCGGCGACGGCTCTTACCCTCTGTTGGGCGCGTCCCGATCAGCCTACCTTGCCATTCTCTCCCAAGCACCGCTGGTGAGGGAGGGCCTCGGACCCCTTCTTCCTCGTTGTCATAGTGTGGGCAGATCCGGCCTCCCGCCGCCCACCTAGCGACATCCCGGTGACCATCAGGTATAACTTCCTTCAAAACTGGCCTTGCTCTACTTCTCGAGCTCCTGACATCGCTGCATTTGTATCTTTTACTATTCCTCAGGCCCCCTCGTAGATAGGATCGATCAGCTGTTTGAAAACCACCTAATTTTTTTATGTTTAAGAGGTAAAACTAGTTCATGCACTCGAATCTAGTACTACTTGGTTCAAACAAGGAAGAAAGGGGGTGGGGGTGGGGGAGGATTTGTTACCTGAATCTAGGACTTGGTCGAAAGAGGAAATAATGGGGGCGAAAAGTAGTAGAGACTGACTATCCAACTGGTCTCTAGGTCTAATAGGGAAATAAAGGGAAACGTAGTACAAACTCAATATAAACCCGATCTATTGGTTGAAAAAGGAAAGAAAGTGGGGACTGGGGGACAAGTCAATAGAGTAAGTCCAGCACTAGATTTGCTAGCCTCACACAGTATAAGGTGGCTATACCGAACAGAAATGGGACCAACCCAAATATCTTGTTCTGATGTTTGTTGCCCCGAGCCACTCTTATGTAATGCCACTGGTAAAATGTAGCAGTCGCACTGTTAAAAGTAAGGACACGTTAAACCAATGTTGTTTTCAATGTAATGCCTCTAGTAATATGAATCAATGGCACTTCTTTACATGTCCTGCTAAAATTTCCCATTAAGATAAGTTGGTTCTTTTCGTTAGAAATGCAACTGTCTTGGTCCGCCTACTCTCCCGTGCCCAAAGTAATGTCGTATTTAACGGTTGTCAAAGTTAATCCTAATGCCCACACTAATATGTAGCAATGCCACTGCTTTAGAAATTGCTACTGTCCTTGTAGGATTGCCATTCAGATAAGGAACATGCTTCTTTTCATTTGATGCATGTTCCATCACTTGTTAGTCACCTTCCTTTCCACCTTTTTCGTGCAAACAGAGATATACATTTCACGCTCGATCTTAGTTGAACTTCACAAATGATATCCAAATTATAGTTGAGCATTCCAGCAGCTTCACAACCAACCTTGATGTTGCTCAATTTTATTGCAACTAATGAAGAAGAAGCTCTGTGGGTTTCGTTTTCTGATGGAAATGGAACCGGGGCTGGAGCCCTTTTCTTAAAAAATTTGAAGAAGAAGCTGCTAGATCACGGTACATTGCTTCATTTTAGGTGAACTGCACCAAAAGGTCCCATGAATTGAATCATCCATGTTGGTGACTGAAAGAGCCAGCTTCAGCATCCCAATCTAAGCACCCCCGGCCTCCATCCTTGCGACGCACGGTACACCTTGTTTGCCACCTGCTCGACCCTAGTGTCACTGATAAAATGAAGTAATAATACAGTTAAAATAGAGCTAGTGTCATCTCTATCATTTCATTTCCAATGTAGATAAAGAAAGTGCTTCTCTTTGTTAATGTATGTTTCATCAACTAGTCCCATTGTTAATGTTTAAGCGTTTCTGCAAACTGGGGTGCTTAATTTTAGTTGATATGTACAAAAATAGAGATTTGAATGTCTCAAGGCGCCTCCTTGTACTACCGCTGTACACTGATGTTCATCACTGGCAGAAGGTGTATCTGGGAGACTTGGGATGATGTCCAGTATAAGGCGTACCGTATGAGGCATCGCAGGGCCCATCTCACCCTCGCAGCATGGCATACTATGATACCATCGCAATATTTTCTTCTATTTATTTTGTGTGTTTCATCAACTAGTGCCACTATAATGTAATCATGCTTTTTCATTATCTGTGCAAACAGGGTTATTCAGCTGCATCTTGGTGGAACTGCACAAATGTATGTAGGGAACCAGCATATATGCAGAGTGTGAGGTGTGCCAAGTAAAAATTACCGACACCAACCATGCTGCATGCACGCATTGGCATCCACCCCCACCAGTGGGATGTGTGGCGCTCTCTATGGACGGATCTTTCTCGGCAGAAAATCCTCTAACCAAATACTAGTAGCTTATATTGGCAGTTTTCTAGGGAGTACTCTTTTCTGAAAGAAGCACCAATCTATTTTTCTTTATTTGTACACTGTGTCACAACTTTGACCGAAAGGTCCAGAGCTATTTTAGGGTGATTGGCGTAGTACTCGAAGACTGGTTGTAAGCATGATTTTCATTAGTTGTCACACTGATTGTAAGCATGAGTAGGTGGAAGATTAGGTTAGTGTGAAGCTTACCTTAAACCCTACCGCCGCCATTGAAACGAGGCGAGCATCGAGGGAACCGTGGAGAATGGTGGGGAAGCGATGTCGCACCATCCGGCCTCCTCTTGCGGTGGGAGAATGAATACTCCAGTGGCTTCGGCTGGCTCTTCACCCTCACAAACGGCACACCATACTCGATCGATTCGTTATCCTCTGGGTGCTGGACCTTCGACCTGTACGCCCACCACCTCCGCCTGACTATCGCCTCGGGAAAATCTGTCTGCTCCATCGCCCAGAAGAGATACTCGATGAACTCGGAGGACTGCGGCGTGACTGCCGCTGAGGAGTACATGTACATCGCCGTCCTCATCGCCACCGTCTCGCTCTTTCGCATACATTGCCACATGGCCCGGAGCGTCCTCGAAATCTCTCACTCATTGTCAAACCAACTAAGGATCTCCTTCAACCTGGCTAACTTTGCCTGGTCGCCGCCGGCGATCTGCCTGATTCGCTGCTGCATCCTCTCCATAGATGTCCTTATGAGTGGTCCGGTGCTAGCTTTGGAAGATGGGAGGAGAGACGGAGGTCTTGCAATAGAGAAGAGGGAGAGGCGAGACGGTGGTTTTGGAATGGAGATGATGGAGAGGAGAGGAGGTGGTTTTGCAATGGAGAAGATCAGAAGAGGGAGAGGCGAGACGGTGGTTTTGGAATGGAGATGATGGAGAGGAGAGGAGGTGGTTTTGCAATGGAGAAGATCAGAAGAGGGAGAGGCGAGATAGTGGTTTTGGAATGGAGATGATGGAGAGGAGAAGAGGTGGTTTTGCAATGGAGAAGAGGGGGAGGAGTGTGTGGCAGCGATTTAGGATTGGACGAGAGGGCCGGCGCGCTGTGACTGGATCAAAATCAAAATCAATTTACCCTTCAATTAAGAAAGCGACCCCACATTAACTAGTCTCCCTTTTATTCTGGGTCATAATTGACCATGATTTTCGCACATAAAATATATGTTATACGTTGCAAAAATAATATAATTTAAAAGTACATTCAGATACGAACCAAACAATACAATTTTTGGTGACATGCAGTCACATTTTGCTTGTCAAATACAGTACGTGGTCAAACTTTGACCCAAAATACGCAAAACAACAAAAAAATACTTCCAAGACCAGCGCCGCTCTTCTGCTCTTCTCCTCTTAAACCACCACCGCCACTCTCCTGTTCCAATCTAAATCCAGCGCCGCTCCTCTCCTCTTCCATTTCAAAACCACCGCCCCTCCTCTCCTGTTCCAGTCCAAAACTAGCGTCGCTCCTCTCCCGTTCTAATCCAAAACCAGCGCTGCACCTCTCCTCTTCCATTCAAAAACCACCGCCGGCGAGTGAAGGTGCTGTGGAGAAGTATATCGATGGAGGAGTACAACCGATACGTGAGGATCACAGACGGCGATCCTTTGAAGCTAGCTAGGATGTTGGAGATATAGTCTTGGTTTGACAACAAGGACCAACTAGCGTCGACGGTGACATCCATGGCCAAATATCTGCAACAGAGAAAAAAATACGGTGATACTCCCAGAGGGAGTCGCGCCGGAGTACATAAAGCTGCTCCTCTGGGCCATGGAGCAAACAGATTCACCGAATCCGATCATGAGGGAGCGGTGGTGGGAGTATCGATCCCAAATGGAGAATCCACCAGAGATTGAAGGATCGAGCATCTACAGGGTGTTGTTTGTGAGGGTGTCCTGCCAGAGCGAGCCGGTGGAGTCTTTGTCAACCGACCCCAACTGCAAGAGGAGAAAAGCAGTTGGGCCGACGACGCTTCCCCGCCATCGTCTCCCTCGCCATTCACATCGCCTCACGGGGCG
>NC_057795.1:168349377-168352773 GCF_018294505.1 Triticum aestivum
TATTTGCCGGTTGTGAATTGTGTTTTGTGTTGTGTATTTTGAGAGTATTTTCAGATATGAATGTCTTTTGAATTTCAGATTTGCAATATTGAGCATATTAAATATTTTATGAATTCTAGAGATCTATTTTTAGCACTTAAAAAAATGTAGTTTCATAGGAGTATAAAAGTGCAGACAATGTGATTCTCAGAGAAGAAACTACAAGTTTCAGTTTCAGATAAGAAACTGCAACTTTCAGAGGCAGAGCATTTATATTAACACGGCCTTTTCAAACGGGGTTAACATCATGTTGGAAGTTTTATTCTTGGTCAAAAATGGAACTACCAGCCAGTTAACATCATGTTGATCAACATTCATGCATAGCACATCTTCATATGATGCAGTAAAAATGCCCACACAATGTCGAGTGTGCGAAACACAGAGAAAACGAGGGACGAAGTTTTGGCAAGTGTTGGACGTGGTTTTGGGCTGCCCCGTCTAGGCTTTCATTTTTAACATGCGCAGCCCATGACCTTGGATGGGAGGTCCATAGGCCTGTTTGTATTTTCTTAGGGCCGTCATGTATCGACCGGCCTATGGACCTCCCATCCGAGGTTTTATTTTTGGCAGCCCAATTTATGTATTTTTTTTTGAAGAAAACGCAGAGGTTTGTTCTATTTTTCTATATAAGAATAGGAACGCCAGGTCCAACTTATGTTTCCCTTCTAACTATATTATATATATTTAAATTATTTTATATGCTATTATATATTATTATTATTGTCATCATATATTTAACAGATACTTACATATGTAAGAAAACAATATCCCACATCTTATTAACTTATAAAAATAATTTCTTAACAAATAAAATCCTGGATTGTTTTGGCACGAAAATCCTAGTGATTGTGTACAAAAGCTTGGTAAGATTTAATGACTAATGTAATAATATCACTTATTATTTAAATATATTTATAACAAAATGCTCAGCCCATTCTTATTTTTAGATAACATTGCTGGCCCAACCCAACATTATAATTAGAATCAGCCCAGCAAAATCGTGTATTTCGAGAAAGTGCAAATGGCCTATATTTTTTTAGGAAATGAAATAAATGGGCCGCATGGACGCTACATTATTTGTTCACCCAGCCCAGCTAATGGCTGTAATTAAAAAAAGATCAAATTGACTGTAAATTCTACCGCGCAAAAAAAAAGACTGTAAATTCTAAAAAATGGGTTGAATACGTGCCACATTTTTGGAGGATGAAATGTGGGCCAATAGGTCGAAGCCAACGCAAGTCGTTGTCAATTTAGTCAACAAATGATTCTGACATGTTAGCCGTTGGATTTACATCCAACGACCGGCATCCATCTTCAATCTCTCGTCTTCTTCCTCCAGCGCCGCCGGGACCACCTCCCGCCTCCTACTGCTAGCAGCTCTGCTTAGCACGCTTCGCTATGAAGCACTACTCCACCGTTGGCCAGGCCATCCCTCCACCCCTCCACACCTCCTGTTCTTATCCACCGACTGCCGAACCACACTGCACTAGAACCAGTTAACCCTCGTACACCTCTCCGTCTGCGACACTACTCCCACGTCTTCCCATCTTCGGCTCGTTGCTGTTCGGGGCCTCGCCGTCGTCCACCACCTTGGATGCGCTCGGCGCAGCGTGGTCAACGTGGTTAACGAACGACACCATCGGAAGTAGACTGTGCGTGGAGAAGCTGACAACTGGGTCCACGGCCGCACACAAGGAAATGCCTCCTTATTACGCGCAAAATAATGATTCCTCCACCTGACATCTGGGATCCACCGGAAGGGCCTCTGTATTTCACGAAAAAAGCATTCCCCCCGCTGACATGTTGGACCCACCAGCTATCTTCGCAGGCAAGGAAGTGCCTCCTTATTACGCACAAAAAAATGAATACTCCCCCTGCCAGCTGGAACCCAGCATAGTGGGAGGCTGACTTGTGGGCCCACCAAGTTAACGGGGACGGAGGGCTTTGTCAACTTAGTCAATATGAACAATTCTAGCTCCTGTTACCGTACGATGTTCATCCAACAGTCGTAGTGCTTCTTCAACCTCTGGTCTTCTTGTTCCAGCCGCCCAAACCAGCGCCAGTAGTGCCACGTGCTCCTGCCTCCCGTGGCCGGTTGTGATGCCGCGGAGGCCTCACCGCCCACTACTACTCCCACCGCTGGCCAGGCCATCCCTCTACTCACCCACACCCCTTGTTATTATGCGGCGATCGCAGCCGAACCAGTGAACCCTCGTACTCCTCTTCGCATGGGCATCCACTGCTGCATCTTCCCCGGCTCCGAGTCGTCCCCTTCCTAGTCCTCGCCGTCGTCCATCGTCGTGGTGCTCTCGGCGCGGCGTGGTCAACATGATCAAGGAACGACTTCCATCGGACATGGACTCTACATGGAGAGGCTGACAGCTGGGTCCACGGCCGCAGCAAGAAAGTGCCTCCTTATTACGCGCAAAATAATGGTTCCTCCACCTGACAGCGGGGACCCACCAGACGGGCCACCGTATTTCGAAAAAAAACGTTTCCCCTTGACTGCTGGGACCCACTAGCTACATCTTCGCACGCAAGGAAGTGCGACCGGGCAAAAAAAAACGATTCGCCTCCCTGACTGTTGGGACCCACCAGCTACATCTTCGCACGCAAGGAAGTGCGTCCGGGCAAAAAAACGATTCGCCCCCTGACTGCTGAGACCCACCAGCTACATCTTCGCACGCAAGGAAGTGCGTCCAGGCAAAAAAAATGATTCGCCCCCCTGACTGCTGAGACCCACCAGCTACATCTTTGCACGCAAGGAAGTGTCTGACAGTCGGGACCCACCTGGTCGAAGCGTACGTAGCATTGTCATTCTGGTCGCGAACGTGTACGTACATATATACTGGTCGATGTAGAGGCGCGCACGTGTCGTAGTAGAGGCACGTACATGTCGTAGTAGAGGCATGCACGTAGCATGTACACATACGTACAGCGACCAGGGTGCAAGAAAGAAAATACGCCCACATACGTACATACGGGCAGGGTCTCGAACGCCTACTCATGCATACGTACAGCCAGGGCTCATGTACATAGCTGGGTCAGAATGGAGAAACAGCGTCGTCGACGTGTTCATGGGGAGTCAACCGGCTGGGTCGGAATGGAATGTGTGGTCGTGTTCATCAGGAGGGCTTGGACGGAACAGGCGATGGAAACAAGGCCTGGCATACTGCAAAACGGAGGAAACGGACCTCCTACGTTCGGAACAGGGTCCTGTTGATCGGGAGGGGTGTGGCGTACCGCAAAACGGAGGAAACGGACCTCCTACGATCGAAACGGGGGTCCTGTTGATCGGGAGGGGTGTGGCGTACCGCAAAACAGACGAAACGGACCTCCTACAGTCGAAACGGGGTC
>NC_057795.1:168653596-168746888 GCF_018294505.1 Triticum aestivum
GTGGCCCCCCGGGAGGGGTGGCCCCTCCCGGTGGACCCCCGGAACCCTTCCGGTGGCCCCGGTACAATACCGGTATGACCCCGAAACTTCCCGGTGTCTGTTTGACAACTTCCCATATATAAATCTTTACCTCCGGATCCTTCCGGAGCTCCTCGTGACGTCCAGGATCCCATCCGGGACTCCGAACAACATTCGGTAGTCACATACTAGTCTTCCTAATAACCCTAGCGTCACCGAACCTTAAGTGTGTAGACCCTACGGGTTCGGGAGACATGCAGACATGACCGAGACGCTCTCAGTCAATAACCAACAGCGGGATCTGGATACCCATGATGGCTCCCACATGCTCCTCGATGTTGTCATCGGATGAACCACGATGTCGAGGATTCGATCAAACCCTGTATGCAATTCCCTTTGTCAATCGGTACGTTACTTGCCCGAGACTCGATCGTCGGTATCCCAATACCTTGTTCAGTCTCGTTACCGGCAAGTCACTTTACTCGTACCGTAATGCATGATCCCGTGTCCAACACCTTGGTCACATTGAGCTCATTATGATGATGCATTACCGAGTGGGCCCAGAGATACCTCTCCGTCATACGGAGTGACAAATCCCAGTCTCGATCCGTGTCAACCCAACAGATACTTTCGGAGATACCTGTAATGCACCTTTATAGTCACCCAGTTACGTTGTGACGTTTGATACACCCAAGGCACTCTTACGGTATCCGGGAGTTACACGATCTCATGGTCGAAGGAAGAGATACTTGACATTGGCAAAGCTCTTAGCAAAACGAACTACACGATCTTTTATGCTATGCTTAGGATTGGGTCTTGTCCATCACATCATTCTCCTAATGATGTGATCCCGTTATCAACGACGTCCAATGTCCATAGTCAGGAAACCATGACTATCTGTTGATCACAACGAGCTAGTCAACTAGAGGCTCACCAGGGACATATTGTGGTCTAAGTATTCACACGTGTATTACGATTTCCGGATAATACAGTTATAGCATGAATAAAAGACATTTATCATGAACATTGAAATATAATAATACTTTTATTATTGCCTCTAGGGCATATTTCCAACAGGAGCATGCGTAGTAGGACTTTGCTTCGAGGGCTAATAGACTTTTGCAATAATTATATGAGTTCTTTATGACTAATGTGAGTCCATGGATTATACACACTCTTACCCCTCCATCATTGCTAGCCTCTACGGTACCACGCATTGCCCTTTCTCACCTTGAGAGTTGGTGCAAACTTCGTCGGTGCATCCAAACCCCATGATACGATACACTCTATCACACATAAACCTCCTTATATCTTCCTCAAAACAGGCACCATACCTAACTATTATGGCATTTCCATAGCCATTCCGAGATATATTGCCATGCAACTTTCCACCGTTCCGTTTCTTATGACACACTCCATCATTGTCATATTGCTTTTTGCATGATCATTTAGTTGACATCGTATTTGTGGCAAAGCCACCGTTATAATTCTTTCATACATGTCACTCTTGATTCATTGCATATCCTGGTACACCACCGGAGGCATTCATATAGAGTCATATTTTGTTCTAGTATCGAGTTGTAATCCATGAGTTGTAAATAAATAGAAGTGTGATGATCATCATTATTAGAGCATTGTCCCTAAAAAAAGAAAGGCCAAAAAAAAGGAAAGGCCCCAAAAAAGGGGACAATGTTACTATCCTTTTCCACACTTGTGCTTCAAAGTAGCACCATGATCTTCATGATAGAGAGTCTCTTATGATTGTCACTTTCATATACTAGTGGGAATTTTTCGTTATAGAACTTGGCTTGTATATTCCAACGTTGGGCTTCCTCAAAATGCCCTAGGTCTTCGTGAGCAAGCAAGTTGGATGCACACCCACTTAGTTTCTTTTGTTGAGCTTTCATACATTTATAGCTCTAGTGCATCCGTTGCATGGCAATCCCTACTCCTCATGTTGACATCAATTGATGGGCATCTCCATAGCCCGTTGATTAGCCTCATCAATGTGATACTTTCTCCTTTTTTGTCTTCTCCACACAACCTCCACCAGCATATTCTATTCCATCCATAGTGCTATATCCATGGCTTACGCTCATGTATTGCGTGAGAGTGAAAAAAGCTGAAGCACGTTAAAAAGTATGAACCAATTGCTTGGCTGAAACCGGGGTTGTGCATGATGGGAGTATTTTGTGTGACGAAAATGAAGCATAGCCTAACTATATGATTTTGTAGGGATAAGCTTTCTTTGGCTATGTTATTTTAATAAGACACGATTACTTGTTAGTATGCTTGAAGTATTACTATTTTTATGTTAATATGAACTTTTATCTTGAATCATTTGGATCTGAACATTCATGCCACAATAAAGAAAATTACATTGAGAAATATACTAGGTAGCATTCCACATCAAAAAATCTGTTTTTATCATTTACCTACTCGAGGACGAGCAGGAATTAAGCTTGGGGATGCTTGATACGTCTCCAACGTATCTATAATTTTTGATTGTTCCATGATATTATATTACCTGTTTTGGATGTTTATGGGCTTTACTATGCACTTTTATATTATTTTTGGGACTAACCTATTAACCGGAGGCCCAACTCATATTGATGTTTTTTCGCCTATTTCAGTGTTTCGCAGAAACGGAATATCAAATGGAGTCCAAACGGAATGAAACCTTCGGGAGAGTTATTTTTGGAATGGAAGCAATCCAGGAGACTTGGAGTAGACGTCAGAGAAGCTACGAGGTGGCCACGAGGGTCCAGGGCGCACCCTACCCCCCTGGGAGCGCCCCCACCCTCGTGGGCCCCTCGTGGCTCTCGTGACCGACTTCTTTCGCCTATATATGTCCATATACCCTAAAATCATCGAGGAGCACAATAGATCGGGAGTTCCGCCGCCGCAAGCCTCTGTAGCCACCAAAAACCTCTCGGGACCCTGTTCCGGCACCCTGCCGGAGGGGGGATCACTCACCGGTGGCCATCTTCATCATCCCGATGCTCTCCATGACGAGGAGGGAGTAGTTCACCCTCGGGGCTGAGGGTATGTACCAGTAGCTATGTGTTTGATCTCTCTCTCTCTCTCTCGTGTTCTTGATTTGGCACGATCTTGATGTATCGCGAGCTTTGCTATTATAGTTGGATCTTATGATGTTTCTCCCCCTCTACTCTCTTGTGATGAATTGAGTTTTCCCCTTGAAGTTGTCTTGTCGGATTGAGTCTTTAAGGATTTAAGAGCACTTGATGTATGTCTTGTCGTGCTTATCTGTGGTGACAATGGGATATTCACATGATCTACTTGATGTATGTTTTGGTGATCAACTTGCGGGTTCGGTGACCTTGTGAACTTATGCATAGGGGTTGGCACACGTTTTCGTCTTGACTTTCCGGTAGAAACTTTGGGGAAATCTTTGAAGTACTTTGTGTTGGTTGAATAGATAAATCTGAGATTGTGTGATTCTAGAGTTTTGGTTGATTTGTGTCTTCAGGTGTTATTCTAGTACGAACTCTATGATAGATCGAACGGAAAGAATAGCTTCGTGTTATTTTACTACGGACTCTTGAATAGATCGATCAGAAAGGATAACTTTAAGGTGGTTTCGTACCCTATAATAATCTCTTCGTTTGTTCTCTGCTATTAGTGACTTTGGAGTGACTCTTTGTTGCATGTTGAGGGATAGTTATATGATCCAGTTATGTTATTATTGTTGAGAGAACTTGCACAAGTGAAAGTATGAACCCTAGGCCTTGTTTCCTAGCATTATAATGCCGTTTGTGCTCACTTTTATCATTAGTTACCTTGCTGTTTTTATATTTTCAGATTACAAAAACATATATCTACCATCCATATTGCACTTGTATCACCATCTCTTCGCTGAACTAGTGCACCTATACAATTTACCATTGTATTGGGTGTGTTGGGGACACAAGAGACTCTTTGTTATTTGGTTGCAGGGTTGCTTGAGAGAGACCATCTTCATCCTACGTCTCCCACAGATTGATAAACCTTAGGTCATCCACTTGAGGGAAATTTGCTACTGTCCTACAAACCTCTGCACTTGGAGGCCCAACAACGTCTACAAGAAGAAGGTTGTGTAGTAGACATCAGCCTCACCGGGTGGAGAGGATGCCATGTGCTGAAGGTCGCCGGGTCTGCCGATGCGGGTGGAGCCGGATCCCGCCGGCTTGGCGAGCTGGTTGAGGCGGTCTTGCTGGGCGTTGGCCGCGTTGAGGAGGTCGTGCATCCGCTTGATGCGCTCCTTCAGCTCCTCGCCTGTGAGCTGATCCAGGCCGACTGCGGCCGCCTGGGCAGCACACATGTTCTTCCCGGGGTCTCGTAGACGGTTGGGATGGCGCTGAGGGCGCGGCCGGTTGCTCCTCCCCGGGCTCGCACGTCGGCGACCGGCTTGGCTTGGTCGCAGCAGGCGTGAATCCGTAGGCGGCGTTGCGCTCCAGCTAAGCGGAGTCCAGGTGACGCTGTGTGGCGGCGAGCGTCTCGGTCAGTTCCAGCATCTGTTGGTGCCTTTCTGCGAGCTGGGCTCGGGCCTCAGCGACGTTGGAGGCGTCGATGTCAGCGCTGATGGGGACGTGGAGGCTCTGCATCATGGCGCGCAACGGGTTGGACGGCTTGGCCCGTTCTGCCGCGGCCCTGGCTTAGGGGGCCTTCCTCATCTTGCTCGACAAAGAGGAGGCATCGATGCCGGTGACGAAAACCTCCACGTGGACGTCCATTGCCTCGGCGGAAATGCTGCCACCGAGGGAGAGTCGAAGTAATTGAGTACCTCGCTGGGGTACTCATCGGCCGCAGGTGCATCGAAGATACGCAGTGCAGCGAAGGAGGCGGAGAGCATGTCGACGACGTCGTCCGGTAGCATGACGGGCTCGTAGGAGTCTGAGAGGAGCCCCGTCTGAAGCATGCTCCCGGCCAGCTCCTTGAGCTGCCCCATGATCGGCGCCAACTATCGTGGTGGGCGCACAGCAGATGCCATGGGATGGCTAAAGAGAGGAGGAGGCTCGAGGGCACTGGCGGGCTCCAGAGGCGGGGTTGGCATGAGCGAGCGCGGGACGCAAGACATACCCAGGTTCAGAGCTCTCCGGAGAGATAACACCCCTAGTCCTGCCGAGTGTGGTTGATATGCAACAGTACAAGGTTGCTCCTAGAGCTGTATGGAGGAAGAAGGAGGACTGGCTAAGGCTTAGGCTGCTCCTTCTCCCTGGACATGTTCTACTGATCGGTGGCTAGTTTCTTGTGTGCTTACTGCTTCTCTTTCCTTGCCTACTTGCCCGTATACGTGAGGGCTCCTAGGGGGTTTTATAGGCCAACCCCCCAAGGGTATAATGGTATTGTTACAGGGCTATAGGGTCGGGTTGTCAGCGTCTGGGGAACCGGGCTGGGACCTGTCGGGGGCCTGTGGTTTGCGAGGTTCCCCTAGGTGCGAGCCCCGCGTGCCGAGGGGGACCGTGCGCTGTCTTGTCGATCGTCACAGAGTGGCCGAGTCGAGTCAGGTACAGTGGCGCTCCGTCAGGTTGCCGCTTGCTGTCGTCAGCAGTGATGACGGGGGCACTGTTGCCATACCGGCCCTGGTCAGCGGGTAGGTGAGGGGCACTGTTGCCATGCTCCGGCTGACCAGAGGCTGGGCGGGGCAGTGTTGCCTCGGTGCCATGGGTGGAGCTGGCTTGTCGGGGAAGACTTGGTTGTGTCGGGTTCGGCTGTCTTGTGCTGGTTGTCGAGGCCGAGTTGAGGTGCCTGGCTGGGTCGGAGAGTTCGGCCGGGTCGCGGGGCCTGGCCGGGTCGAGCGACCCGTCCAGGCGCACGCCAGCTTGAGGGGCGACGCCGGCCCCGTTGTTTTTGAAGAGGATCAGGGTTCCGTTGCCTGTTCGGGGTTCATCCCCTCGACACATCACGTGATCGAGAATCGACAAGTTCATATTCAGCTCCAAGAAGATATTATTGAGCATCACTGCAACTTCATAGCATTTCCTAGTTGTGCTTTTACATGTCATTTGCTACATTTGAATCATTCAGTGTGTTTAAATTTGAATAACTCAATTTGTAAACTTTGAATTCGGTTTGTAAACTATATTCGTGATTTGCTTGAACCTTCATATTTATGTTTAGTTTCTATATGTGTGCTAATATGTAGTTGCAATGTAAATTAGAATTGCATAAGTTAGAAAAAAAAATATACTCTGTTATATTTAGGGGATCAGATAGGTCCAGCCAAAAGTTAGTGACGTAAAATATACTCCACTAAGCTTTACCCGGACGAATCCTCCTCTATTTTATAGGGGATCGGCTAGAGTTGAACTAAGTCGTAAGCTCGCAAAAAAGCCGATTGAAACTCCCCTTGACTTGAAACAACATATGTTTTTGATTCAATGCTATGCATAGTGCATGAAATTGATGCTAGAATTGGTCATCTCATGGGCCATTATAACCGGCAATCAAAACTATGAAACAAGCCTATTTGGATTTCTTTTTGGGTATGTTGGTGGCTCCCGTGTTCCAACAACATTTAACTTACGAAGACAAAGGTAGGTGGAGTCACTACTGAAGAAATGACTGATGACCCACAAGTATAGGGGATCTATCGTAGTCATTTCAATAAGTAAGAGTGTCGAACCCAACGAGGAGCAGAAGGTAATGACAAGCGGTTTTTAGTAAGGTATTCTCTGCAAGCACTGAAATGGTAGATAACAGATAGTTTTGTGATAAGATAATTTGTAACGAGTAACAAGCAATGAAAGTAAATAAAGTGCAGCAAGGTGGCCCAATCCTTTTAGCAGCAAAGGACAAGCCTGCACAATTTCTTATAATGAGAAAAGCGCTCCCGGGGACACATGGGAATTATCGTCAAGCTAGTTTTCATCACGCTCATATGATTCGTGTTCAGTACTTTGATAATTTGATATGTGGGTGGTCCGGTGCTTGGGTACTGCCCTTTCTTGGACAAGCATCCCACTTATGATTAACCCCTATTGCAAGCATCCGCAAATACAAAAGAAGTATTAAGGTAAACCTAACCATAGCATGAAACTAGTGGATCCAAATCAGCCCCTTACGAAGCAACGCATAAACTAGGGTTTAAGCTTCTGTCACTCTAGCAACCCATCATCTACTTATTACTTCCCAATGCCTTCCTCTAGGCCCAAATAATGGTGATGTGTCATGTAGTCGATGTTCACATAACACCACTAGAGGAGAGACAACATACATCTCATCAAAATATCGAACGAATACCAAATTCACATGACTATTAATAGCAAGACTTCACCCATGTCCTCAGGAACAAACGTAACTACTCACAAAGCATATTCATGTTCATGATCAGACGAGTATTAATATGCATTAAGGATCTGAACATATGATCTTCCACCAAGTAAACCAATTAGCATCAACTACAAGGAGTAATTAACACTACTAGCAACCCACATGTACCAATTTGTGGTTTTGATACAAGATTGGATGCAAGAGATGAACTAGGGTTTTGAGAGGAGATGGTGCTGGTGAATATGTTGATGGAGATTGACCCCCTCCCGATGAGAGGATCGTTGGTGATGACGATGGTGATGATTTCCCCCTCCCGGAGGGAAGTTTCCCCGGCAGAACAGCTCCGCCGGAGCCCTAGATTGGTTCCGCCAAGGTTCCGCCTCGTGGCGGCGGAGTTTCATCCCGTAAGCTTGCTTATGATTTTTTCCAGGTTAAAAGCCTTCATATAGCAGAAGATGGGCACCGGAGGGCCAACAGGGGGCCCAGGAGACAGGGGGCGCGCCCAGTAGGGGGGGCGCCCCACCCTCCTGGCCAGGGTGTGGGCCCCCTCTGGTATTTTCTTCGCTCAATAATTCTTATTAATTCCAAAAGTGACTTTCGTGGAGTTTCAGGATTTTTGGAGCTGTTCAGAATAGGTTTCCAATATTTGCTCCTTTTCCAGCCAGAATCCCAACTGCCGGCATTCTCCCTCTTCATGGTAAACCTTGTAAAATAAGAGAGAATAGCCATAAGTATTGTGATATAACATGTAATAACAGCCCATAATGCAATAAATATTGATATAAAAGCATGATGCAAAATGGACGTATCAACTCCCCCAAGCTTAGACCTCGCTTGTCCTCAAGCGGAAGCCGAAATCGAAAAATATGTCCACATGTTTAGAGATAGAGGTGTCGATAAAAATAAAATACGGACATGAGGGCATCATGATCATTCTTATAACAGCAACATAGAAGGATTTTGTCGTATGATTTCTTATGCTCAAGTAACAATCTATTCACAATGTCAAGTATGGATCATAAAATTTATTGAGAACTAGCAAACTATAATCTCAGTCATTGAAGCAATTGCAATTTATCATAACATCGGAAAGAGTCAAAAATAGAGCTTTTCAGCAAGTCCACATACTCAACTATCATATAGTCTTCTACAATTGCTAACACTCACGCAATACTTATGGTTATGGAGCTTTAACCGGACACTGAGAAAGATAGGGGCTTATAATGTTGCCTCCCAACGTATTCACCTTTGGGTGATGTCAACAATAATAGTTCATGCTAACTTACATCCAATTGGATATACATATCAGGATCTTACCAACACGAGGTGCTTGCCAAAGGATAAAATGAAAAAGGGAAAGGTGAAGATCACCTTGACTCATGCATAAAGTAAAAACATAAAGTAAAAGATAGGCCCTTCGCAGAGGGAAGCAGAGGTTGTCATGTGCTTTTAGGGTTGGATGCACAAAATCTTAATGCAACAGAACGTCACTTTATATTCCCTGTGATATGAACCTTTATTATGCAGTCCGTCGCTTTTATTACTTTCATATCACACGATCGTATAAAGCTTATTTTCTCTGCACTAATAAGTCATACATATTTAGAGAGCAATTTTTATTGCTTGCAACATGACAACTTACTTGAAGGATCTTACTCAATCCATTGGTAGGTATGGTGGACTCTCATGGCAAAACTAGGTTTAAGGATATTTGGAAGCACAAGTAGTATCTCTACTTGGTGATAGGAATTTTGGCTAGCATGAGGGCGAAAGGCAAGCTCAACATGTTTGAAAGATCCATGAAAATATACTTTAACTGAGATGTGATAAAACATAACCCATTACGTTGTCTTCCTTGTCCAACATCAACTCTTTAGCATGTCATACTTAATGAGTGCTCACAATCATAAAAGATGTCCAAGATAGTATATTTATATGTGAAAACCTCTCCTTCCTTATTACTTCCTATTAATTGCAACGATGACCAAAACTACATTTGTTAACTCTCAATAACTTTTATGCCTCATACTCTTTATATGTGAAGTCATTACTATCCAATAGAATTATGAAACTCTTTTATTCTTTTTATTCTTCTATTTTCTCAAGATCATTAGCAAGATAGCAAAGCCCTTGACTCAACATTTTAATCTTTATTATTAGATAGCTCACAGACTCGATTACATAGAGAGATCACAAAGCAAAACTCAAAACTTTACTTCATTACCAAAGCTTTAATCTGCTAGATCAATATATTACTTAAATGGATTCGAACTAAGTAGAAAACGTTTAAAATAGATGTGATGATGATACGATACCGGTGCAATCCCCCAAGCGTTTGGCAGTTGCAAGGGGAGTGCCCATTATCCATGTGATTATGTCTCGGAGTGTGTGAAGAGGGTTGTTGTGATGGACTTGTAAGTCATCATTTTCGAGCGATAGGCTAGCTCTAAAGATATTCTCGCGAGTATCTCGAGACATCTCCTCATGAATTATATCACTTCTACACACAGTTTGGTTTTGCAGGTCATAGATCTGGGCTTGGAGGTGCTCGATTTTCTCTTGAAGCTTGAAGATGGTCCTCCCCCAATGATCTTGGCATCCAGCTTGTGGTTATTGGTTGAACTCCGCGATCATCATCTGGTTGGCGTTGAGTCCATGCTCCACCATCCCTTGGCACTTGAAACTTGTTGCTCCACGGCTTCGAGCTTTGTCTCCACGCCTTCCGGTACGCCTTGGTCTCTCCACATCGCGGATGTGCAGCACCCCCTCACGCATCTCAATGGTTTGAGGGTGTTGCAGCACCTCTGCAAGATAGGGGTTGATAACCCTCTCAAAAAACTTGTCCTTGGGAGCGCTTGGAGACGTCATGATGCTCTAGATCTGTCCGAAAAACAGCTCGAAACGAAAACAGAAGATTTTTGCATGATACGGTGGTCAAAACCTTTGGGAGATTATATAATGAATTTTTACCGACCAAGAGAAGTAATGTGCAAGAAAACAGAGTCCAGGAGGCATACGAGGCGCCCACGAGACAGGAGGGGGCGCCCAGTAAGGGTGGGCGCGCCCTCCACCCTCATGGAGGCCTTGTGTCCTTCCCGGATTACTTCTTGCTTCCCCAAATTCTTAAATATTCCAAAACAGAGAAAAATTGCCATTATAACTGTTTTGGAGTCGGTTTACTTACCGTACCACATACCTATTCCTTTTCGGAGTCTGGAACGTTCTGGAAATTATCCCTTATGTATTCCTCCGGGGTTATGGTCTCAATAATATTGGTTTCAACATTGATAGGATTACCTGAGATATAATGTTTGATTCTTTGACCGTTCACCACCCTCGGACTTGTGCCTTCGAAGTTGTTGATTTTTATGGCACCGGAATGATAGACCTCCTCGATAACGTAAGGACCTTACCATTTAGAGAGAAGTTTTCCTGCAAAAAATCTTAAATGAGAGTTGAATAGCAACACATAATCACCTACGTTAAACTCACTCTTTTGTATCCTTTTGTCATGCCATCTTTTAACGTTTTCTTTGAACAACTTTGCATTCTCATATGCTTGGGTTCTCCATTCATCAAGCGAGCTAATATCAAATAACCTCTTCTCACCGGCAAGTTTGAAATCATAGTTGAGCTCTTTAATAGCCCAATATGCCTTATGTTCAAGTTCGAGAGGTAAGCGGCATGATTTTCCATAAACCATCTTATACGGAGACATACCCATAGGATTTTTGTATGCAGTTCTATAGGCCCATAATGCATCATCAAGTTTCTTGAACCAATTCTTTCTAGATCTATTCACAGTCTTTTGCAAAATTAATTTGAGCTCTCTGTTGCTCAGCTCTACTTGACCACTAGACTGTGGGTGATAAGGAGATGCAATTCTATGATTAACATCATACTTAGCAAGCATTTTACGAAAAGCACCATGAATAAAATGTGAACCACCATCAGTCATAAGATATCTAGGGACTCCAAACCTCGGAAAAATAACTTCTTTAATCATCTTAATAGAGGTGTTATGATTAACACTACTAGTTGGAATAGCTTCTACCCACTTAGTAATGTAATCAATAGCAACTAAAATATGTGTGTATCCATTAGAGGCAGGAAAAGGTCCCATATAATCAAAGCCCCAAACATCAAATGGTTCAATAACAAGAGAATAATTCATAGGCATTTCTTGACGTCTACTAATATTACCTATCCTTTGACATTCATCACAAGACAAGACAAACTTACGAGCATCTTTGAAGAGAGTAGGCCAATAAAAACCGGATTGCAATACCTTATGTGCAGTTCTATCTCCATCACGGTGTCCTCCATATGGTTCGGAGTGACACTTGTGTGGGATCTATTCCTGTTCATGCTCAGGTACACACCGTCTAATAACACCATCTACTCCTTTATAAAGGTGTGGGTCATCCCAAAAGTAATGTCTTAAATCATAAAAGAACTTTTTCTTTTGCTGGTATGTGAAACTAGGTGGTATAAATTTAGCAACAATGTAATTAGCATAATCAGCATACCAAGGAGCAGTACGAGAAGCATTAATGACTGCTAATTGTTCATCAGGAAAGCTATCATCAATAGGTAGTGGGTCATCAAGAACATTCTCTAACCTAGACAAGTTGTCTGCAACGGGGTTCTCAGCTCCCTTTCTATCAATAATTTGCAAATCAAATTCTTGGAGCAAGAGAACCCATCTAATAAGTCTAGGCTTAGCATCTTTCTTTTCCAAAAGATATTTAATAGCAGCATGATCAGTGTGAATAGTAACTTTAGAATCAACAATATAAGGTCTGAACTTATCACATGCAAATACAACTGCTAAGAATTCTTTTTTAGTAGTAGGATAATTTCTCTGGGCAGTATCAAGAGTTTTACTAGCTACTGGATAACATTTAATTTCTTATCAACTCTTTGCCCTACAACAGCACCTACAACATAATCACTAGCATCACACATAATTTCAAAGGGTAAATTCCAATCAGGTGGCTGAACAATAGGTGCAGTGATCAAAGCTTTCTTAAGTATTTCAAATGCTTCTACACAATCATCATCAAAGACAAAAGGAATATATTTTTGCAATAAATTAGTCAGAGGCCTAGAGATTTTAGAAAAGTCCTTAATGAACCTCATATAAAAACCGACATGACCAAGGAAACTTATTATACCTTTTATGTCCTTGGGACATGGCATCTTTTCAATAGCATCAACTTTAGCTTTATCAACTTCAATACCTCTTTCAGAAATTTTATGCCCCAAGACAATGCCTTCATTAACCATAAAGTGGCACTTATCCCAATTCAAGATGATACTAGTGTCTTCACATCTCTGCAAAACTCGATCAAGGTTGCTCAAGGAATCATCAAAAGACGATCCATAAACGGAGAAATCATCCATGAATGCCTCACAAATCTTTTCACAAAAGTCAGAGAATATAGCCATCATGCATCTTTGAAAGGTAGCAAGTGCATTACATAAACCAAAAGGCATACCTCTATAAGCAAAGGTACCGAAAGGGCAAGTAAAAGTAGTTTTTGATTGATCCTTCGCTAACACAGGTATTTGAGAGAAACTAGAATAACCATCTAGAAAGCAGAAATATATATGTTTGGATAGTCTTTCTAGCATTTGCTCGATAAAAGGTAAAGGGTAATGATCTTTCTTAGTAGCTTTATTTAATTTACGGAAATCAATTTGTCGGGGGTTGGGTGCGACATATGCCAAAGGATGGCTTATCATGGTGGGAGCGAGTAGAACGTCGCCGGTGCCAGGAAACGGGATGAGGCGAAGGCATGCACGCCGGCGAATCTTACCCAGCTTCGGGGCTCTCCGGGGAGATAACACCCCTACTGCTGCTCTGCGGGGTCTCCGCATGATCACTAAGGCGTAGTGACTACAAGGTTGCTCCTAGAGCTGTATTCGGGAGGTAGGAGAAGGCAAGGCTAGCTCTCTCCTTCCTGTGTGATCTGGTCTGAGGCTCATGGATGCCAACCCTTTGCATGGGTGCCCCGGGGGGTTTATATAGGCCTACCCCCCAGGGGTACAATGGTAATCTGGCTGGGCGCGGGTCCCAGCCGTCTGTCTCACAGGCCGCCGTCTTCTCCGCCGACTGCTGGGGCCCGCTGGCTTGCTGGCCCCGCCGGCGAGTTCGGTACTGTAGCCGTGATTTTGATGACACAGGCTTGGTCACGGGGTCATGGCAACAGTGCCGCCGTCTATCGGGCGATCGCTGTCGTTACTCCCCGTCGCGTCTGGTTAATGGCGCGTGGGACCCGTGGGAGAGGCCGGCTGACTCTAGGGAGCCGACTCCCATAGGGCCGCCTTCGGGGCGTATCCGCCGTCTTCCATGCTCTCACTTACTGGCGGGTCCGCTGTCTCTGAGCCGTACAGGTAGGCCATCGTGGCTACAGTGCGCCGCACACTATGGTTGAGGTCAGGGATGGCATGGCAACAGTACCGGGCCACGCCGGAGATCTCCAACGGTACGACATATTGTAGCCATGCCGGCCCCTCGTAAGCAGGAGGTGACGGACACGCCATGGTCGTACCCGCCTCGCATATCGCGATGAGAGTAGAGTCGTTGGCCGACTCTTCATAGCCGGCTCCCCCGGAAGTCGCCGGCCATGAGTCGGCTTATCTTGAAGTCGCCATCTGAGACTTAGCTTATCTTGGAGTCGCCATCTGAGACTCAGCTTTTCTTGGAGTCACCATCTGAGACTCGGCTTATCTTGGAGTCGCCATCTGAGACTTGGCTTGAGGGGCGCAGCCTGCCCCGATGTCTTGAAAGGTCCTGGGGCTCGGGTTAGCCTACCCGTGGCCCATTTCTCCGACAGTAGTCCCCGAAGCTGGTGAGGCTCCAAGAGTGACACGTTGTGGGGCCTCAACAGTTTCATTCTTCCGGTGGTGGAATCTGGGCTTCGCTTGCCGTCTTCCTCTAGGCCGACTATTTGAAGTTGGATTCGTAAAGGGCCGTCTTGTTCTGTGGAGAGCTCAAAAGTCATGGTGGGAGACCAGGCGGCGTGCCTGATACGCTTCCCTGCTACCGCCTGCCGCGGTCCTATCGCGTGGCGCCACGCGGCGGGGGCAGTCTGCTTGCCCACGCGCGCGACAGGACGGGCTGTCAGGCGGGGCCCGCCACTACCGCGCCTCGGCACACGAACGGATCCGCTGCGGCCATGCGAACGGTTGGTCTTCCCACGTCGTTACTGCATGCAGTAACTTCGTGGGGTAAATCATGGGGCGGCGTGGGGCTCTGGGCGCAGTTAATCCCACGCCCGCCCCCTCGGCTTCTCAGCCTCCAAGGCTATAAGTAGGAGGGGGGAGTGGAGCGGCAAAGCACGCGCGCCCATCTCCCCCGATCCCCGTCTCCTCTTGCGTCCTCTCCTTCTTCTTGCCGCCGGCGAGCAGAACCACACCTCACCAACCAGCGATGAGCTCTTCCTCCGCCGCCGCGTGGGACGGCTTGGTGGTCGACGACGACCTCATTGAATTCCTCCGCAAGACGCGCCGCCTCCCCGGCGCACACCTCGTGCGAGCCCGCACCGTGCCGGCGAGGGAGATATCTCCGGCGCTGGAGGAGGGCGAGCAGGTCATCTTCCGCTCGCACCTCATGCGCGGCCTGGGGCTGCCGGCGAGCGGCTTCTTCCGCTCCTTCTTGGAGTTTCACGGCCTCCAGCCGCACCACCTCACCCCGAATACGGTGGTGCTGCTGTCCGCCTTCGCCACTCTGTGCGAAGGTTTCCTCGGTGTTCTCCCCACCATCGAGCTGTGGGGAGAATTCTTCTCATCTAAGCTCGGCAGGCACGTCGCCGCCGTGCCGGCTCGGTGCGGTGCCTTCATCGCGATGCGGCGCTCGACGGCCGACAACCCCTTCCCTTCCATCTCGCTGATCAAGTCGGTGAAGATGTGGCAGCGCTCGTACTTCTACGTGAAGAACCTCGCCCCGACGGCGACTGGGTTAATCTGCCACCTTATGAAGCCGGCGCCCCAGCTGGGAGGCTCCCCAGCCGGTCTCATCGAGTCAAGTCGCTGACTCCCGCCGGAGTCGCCGCCGTAGCGCGACTCCGAGTCTTGACACAGTCGGAGGGCCTCGTCGGGGCCGACTTGCTGGCCGCCTTCGTGGCGCGCCGAGTCCTCCCGCTCCAAGGCCGGCCTCACCTGATCTGTCAGATGAGCGGCCACCGAGACCCGAGTCAGATGAGCACCAAGGAGATGCCCCGCGCGGAGGTGGCAAACATGGTGAATCATATCGCGAACTGCGAGTTCAGGGAGGACTGGCAGTTCGGCAAGGAGCCATACTCGCGCGCCAACCCCCCTCCAGTGGTAAGTCGCATCTCCTTATTGCTTTGTCTTCTTTATAGCTGAATCCGATTTCTAATTTTCATTGGTTTCTTCTGAGCTAGAACCCCCTCATGCAGCCTGCAGCCGGTGTCGCGAGACTGCCCCGCGAGTTCGTCCCTGATCGTGCGGAGAGCGATGTCGACGACCCCGACTTGGGGGCGGCGGTGATGGAAGCCGACGCCGAAGGCGGAGGTGGAGGAGCGGGAAGCGGCCTCAGGCTCTCGGCCACCTTCGCCGACTGTCCTGAGGACGACGCCGAAGGGGAAGTCGCCCCGCGCCATCAGCTAAGGGTCGGCCCCTCGGGCGTAGGCTCCTCCGCCAGCCTGGCCGGCCAAGGCGGCGCGAAGAGGCGTCACGTCGGGCCGAGTGCGCCCGGCCGCAAGTTGAAGAAGTTCAAGAGGGCGGCCGCTGCGACCAAGCGGGAGGAGGCGGCCGCGAAGGCCAACCGCTTCCGTAGGGAAGTGAGAAGGCCGCCGCTAGTTTCTGCGTAAGTTTTTTTCGCTTTTGTCTTTATTTTTCTCCGGTGAATCTTGTCCGAGTCTGCTTTTACACTCCTCCCCTTTTTTCTTCCGGGCCCCCCTTTCCCTTGAGAGAGTCGTCGTCCCCTCCGTCATGGGGTCGGTAGAGACGTCCGCCAATACTCGGCGGGTCGACCCCGCCGCCGAACTCCGGGAAGCGACGGAGCGAAATGCGCGGGAGAAGCGGGACAAGGAGGAGGCCGACCGCCTGGAGAAGGCGGAGACCGAGAAGGCGACTGCCTCCGCCCAGAAGAAGCTGGAGGATGCCGAAGCCGCCCTTGCGGCGAGACGGCGATCTGAGGAGGCCGCGCGTCGCCAATCGGCGTTGCTTGTCGTCCCATTATCGTCCGCACCGCCGCCTCCGGAATTCACGGGGTAGACCGGAGAAGCCGGGAACCCCGTCGTGGAGAAGGAGAGCGGCGAGGACTCTATGTCGGACACGCTTGTGCCGCCGCCTCCGCCTCCACTGCCGTCTGGGAGGGCCCATGGCAAACAGCCGGCAGGCCCGCCAGTGCCGCCGACTGAGGACGATGCGAGGCTGCTTCGCCAGTGCGCCGCCGCCTCGAGAAGGCGACTTCGGTGCCGCGGCCCCTGGAGGTCGGTGCCGCCAGCTCGGCCATCCCAGACGCCGAGGCAACGAGCGCTGCGCCCGATGGGTGGGTGCGCGGAGGCGGCACAGGCCCGTTGAACCAGGCGCTTCTGGATGTGCAAGCGAAGCTGCGAGCCGAAGGCGACGCCCTCCAGATCTGCACCAAGGCGCATCTAGCGTCGCGAGCGGCAGTCCGGGTATGTTTTCCTCTTTGATTCTTGTCTTTCTTGCTCTTCTCTGTGGGGCGCGCCTGTGCACCCACTGGGTGTAGTCCCTGAGTTTCGGGCCGACTGCTGAGCAGGCGGCTCGGAACTCCCTCTGGCGAGTTCCAAGTACTTATTTTGTCTGAAATCTTTGTTTGCAGGAGTATCACAACCTCCGCGCCACTGCCTTCAACCGCAATGTTGAGGAGTTGAGCAAGCGGACTCCCGATTTGACGGAAAGCCGGAGTAAGTTCTTTTTCCTCTTCTTCGCGGGGGCGCGCTGGCGCACCCGCGGGCTGTAGTCCCCGAGATTCGGGCCGACTGCTGAGCAGTCGGGCCGGATCTTCTCGGCGATCTTCTTTCTTGACGACTTCCACGTCTCCTTTATTGTTTTTCTTTTTCGTGGGGGCGCGCTGGCGCACCCGCGGCTGTAGTCCCCGAGATTCGAGCCGACTGCTGAGTAGTCGGGCCGGATCTTCCCGGCGATCTTCGTTGCTGACGATTTATTCGTTTCTTTCTTTCGTTCTTCAGGGGCTAACGCCACTCTCCAGGAGCAACTGGGTAAAGTTAACACCGCCTTGCGCGTCAAGGGGGAGGAGTGCAGCAAGCTCGCTGCGGAGAGCGATCTGCTTACTGCGCAGCTGGCCGAGCAGAAGGAGTTGCTTAAGAAAACGCAGGACGAGGCCGAGAAGAAAGAGGCTGCTCTTCTGGCCGAGTTCAAGAGCGAGCGCTCCTCTTAGACCGACAAGGAGGCAATGCTGACCTCCGGCTTCCATGAGATCGAGGACATCATCGATGCTGAGTTTCTTTCTTTGAGTTTCCGAGTATGTCTCCGGCTGACTTCTGATTTTTTGACTTGCTTCTTTTTTGTCTTGGCAGACTTCTTCCCTGGCCACTCGCAGGCAGTCCCTCTGGCCATCGAGGCTGATCGTGAGGCGCGGAGGGCAAGCGGCGAGGCGATTGCCGCCAACGCTCCCCTGACTGTCGATGAGCAGCTTCTGAGCATCGAGGCCCGTCTTCGTCCGGCCCACCGGCTGATGCGCCGGCTTCAGCGTGCCGGCGCCCAGGCAGTTGCCGCCCTGTGGCCAGACATGCCGGCTCTGCGCACCGCCAGCCGGACTGCCGACTGGCTGGAGGTCGCAGCCGGCCGTCTTGGGGCCTGGAAGGGTTCCTCGGCCCGGGCCGGAGCGCGCAGGGCCTTGTAATTCATGAAGGCGTGGTATCCCGGGCTAGACCTAGACCGTGTGGCCGCGTTCCGGTCAGAGGCCTAGGCCGAGCTGGAGGCTGTGGAGGGCGCCCTTGTCGAGCGTGCGGCGGCCATCGCCGACTACACGGACACGAGTGTCTTCGTCCCCGAGTGGGCTGAAGGCGGCGAGGAGGTGCCGCTAGAGTGGTTCGGGATGAACCCGGAATATGGCGAGGACTCGACGGAGGTGATTGACTCCAGCACCGAAGAAGAAGGCGAGGCGGAGGACAAAGGCGAGACGGAGGCGCCAGAAGGCGGAGCGGGCGACCAGCCTCAGCTCGACCGCACCTCTAGCAATGAGCCGCGTCCGACCGGGCCGACTGCCGCTGGCGGCGATCAAGCCGAGACTGCCCAGCCCCCCCCCCCGGCGCCTGACACCGCCATCTCCTCCGACCCTCCGAACCTGTCTGCTGCTCCGTAGGCTGCCTTCTGGCTTTATTTATCTGCTCTAGAAAGTCTTTAAGGAACTTGTTAATTTGCACAATTCCACCCTCGGGGTGTATTTTGAACTTCTGCATGAAGATTCGACCAATGGGCCTATGCTTATGTAAATATCAATCCGAGTTCTATCTTTCCTTGCTCATTGCTCCTTTGGCTTTTTCCTTTGCCGCCTTCCCTTAGTTGCCGCTTTGCCAGCCGGCTAACCGCTCTGCGGACTGCCGCTGGGCCAAATGCCTGGCTACTTTGGGGAAAGCAAGTACTTGCCTTTCATTGGAGTTTATTTAACAAGTTGGATAGAAAGCGGCAAGCCGAATACTCGCGAGTCGGCTTGTGAAAAGGGGCTGGAAGCCGGTTTAGGCTATGTTAATGTTTTAGGTCCTTAGCCATTTTTCGTGTGGACGCCCGTTCATCCTTACTCCTGCCTACCAAACAGTCGCTCTGCGAGCTGCGGCTTCTGGCAGGAGACGGCTTAGGCGCCGCACACTACTTGTCCGACTTCAGGAAACATTTCATAGCGCCAGACGGCGAGTCCCCGGGCCGACTAGTCGAGCCCGGCGCCAAGCGGCGTAGCAAGAAGTAGCATACTGAAGGCATAATTCTTATCATACAGATAATCAAAAGGGGCAGTCCCCGAGCTCGTCTCGGGGGGCCCGAAGTCTCGGTACTTTAATACAAAGGGGTAGCGTGATACATACTGAATCAACTGTAAAATCTTCGAAGGAGGTTTGCATTCCATGGCCGTTCCGACTCTTTGCCGGAGTCGTCTCTCTTGCGTGCTCGGGGCTTCTGAGCGTCAATCAGGTAGTAGGAGTCGTTGCCCAACACTTTGCTGACAATGAAGGGGCCTTCCCAAGGTGCCGACAGCTTGTGCTGGCCGGCTGTCCGCTGGATCAGTCGGAGCACAAGGTCGCCCTCTTGGAAAGATCTTGGCCTGACCTTCCTGTTGTAGTATCGGCGCAGGCTCTGCTGGTAGATGCCGGACCGACTGAGTGCCAACAGCCGGCCCTCTTCCAGCAGATCGACGCCGTCTTGACGTGCTTCTTCTGCTTCCTCCTCGGTGTACATGGTGACTCGCGGGGAGTCGAATTCTATGTCCGTCGGGATGACGGCTTCAGCACCGTAGACGAGGAAGAAAGGCGTGAAGCCGGTTGACTTGTTCGGAGTCGTGCGCAGACTCCAGAGGACAGCTGGCATCTCCTCAAGCCAATAGCCGGCCGAACGCTCCAGTGGTTCGACCAGGCGGGGCTTGATGCCAGATAGGATGAGGTCGTTTGCTCGCTCCACCTGGCCATTTGACTGCGGATGGGCGACGGACGCTAAGTCCAGTCGGATGCCCTGTGTTGCGCAGAAACGGGCCAAGGCTCCTTTGGCAAAATTTGTGCCATGTCGGTGATGATGCTGTGTGGTATGCCGTACCGAGTCGTAATGTCGGCGATGAAGGTTACTGCAGTTGGACCATTCAACTTCTTGATGGGTTTTGCTTCTATCCACTTGGTGAACTTGTCCACTGCGACAAGTAGGTGAGTTAGGCCGCCTCGTGCCGTCTTGAATGGTCCCACCATGTCCAAGCCCCAAACCACAAAGGGCCAGGCGATGGGAATGGTCTTGAGCGCCGAAGCCGGCTGGAGCGGCTTGGAACGGAACATCTGGCACCCTTTGCAGTTTTGGACTAATTCCTTGGCCTCTTCTAGGGCAGTCGGCCAGAAGAAACCGTGTCGGAAGGCTTTGGCGACGAGTGCCCTTGAAGCCGCATAGTGGCCACACTCGCCTTCATGAATGTCTCTGAGAATTGCTTGGCCTTGTTTTGCCTCGACATAGCATTGGTAGACACCAGTGACACTGCGCCTGACCAGCTCTCTATTGACTATGGTATAGGCTGCCGCTCGGCGCTGCACTTGCCGAGCCAGGATTTCATCAGTTGGCAGCTCTCTGTTTACTAGGAACTTGAGGATGGGCTGGGCCCATGAGGGTGCTGCTATTTCTTCGATTGCCACTATTGCGACTTGGACAAGGGCGGCTGGGCTGGGAGGCGGCGGGCTGGGATCCGCGCCCGCTTGCTGGATCGGTGAAGTCCCCGGGCCGACTGGCGCAGTCCCCGAGCCGAGTTCGGAATTCTTCGGGCTGACCGTCGCAGTCCCCGGGCCGGGTTCTGAAGTCCCCGGGCCGGCTTCGACTGCGGTATTTTTGGAGCCATCTGTAAGGATTCTTGTGCCGTCTGTTGGTGCTCTTGAGTCGGATCCGACTTCTTCGAGGGGAGCTGGCACAAAAATGGAGTCTGATTCTGGCGAAGGCTTGATAGACAGCTTGAGGAGGCGCTGAAGGGCGACGCCGGATGGTATTGCTTGACGGGTGGAGCCGATTCATGCCAGGGTGTCTGCTTGGTCGTTGTCATTTCTTGGAACGTAAAGGAATTCACACCCCTCAAAATATCCGCTGAGTTGCTGCACCAGGAAGCGGTAGCTCGCCATGTTTGCATCTTTGGCGTCCCAGTTGCCAGATGACTGCTGGACCACCAAATCGGAATCGCCGTAGCACAGGATCCGGCGGATGCCGAGTTCTTCGGCAAGCCGGAGCCCGTGAACGAGCGCCTCGTATTCGGCAATGTTGTTGGAGGCGGCGAAGTGGATCTGCAGTGCGTACTTGAGCTTGTCGCCTTTGGGGGAGGTGAGGACGACGCCGGCTCCCAAGCCGGTGCGCATCTTGGAGCCATCGAAATGCATCCGCCAATGGGTGGAGTCGGGCGCTGGCGGCAGGTACTGGGTCTCGGCCCAGTCGACAAGGAAGTCGGCCAGCGCTTGTGACTTGATGGCGGTGCGGGGCTGGTAGTAGATAGTATAGGGAGCCAGATCTTTGGCCCACTTGGCTACTCGGCCCGAAGCGTCACGGCTTCCGATGATCTCGGCCAGTGGAGCGGTGTAAACCACAGTGATTGGATGCTCTTGAAAGTAAGGCTTCAACTTCTTGGCGGCGAAGTGCACGCCGTAGCACATCTTCTGGTAGTGGGGGTAGTTCTGCTTGGAGGTCGACAGTACCTCGCTCAGGTAATATACCGGTCTCTGGATAGGGAGCGCCTTGCCTTCCTCCTTGCGTTCAACCACGATAACTGTGCTGACTACCCGGCTGGTGGCGGCAATGTATAGGAGCATAGGCTCTTTGGGAGTCGGAGCCACCAGCACAGGGGGAGTAGTCAACATCTTCTTCAATACGAGAAATGCTTCGTCCACCGTGTGGTTCCACTCAAAAAAGGTGGTCTTCTTCATCAGTTGGTACAAAGGGAGAGCCTTCTCGCCCAGCCGACTGATGAATCGGCTGATGGACGCGAAGCAGCCGGTGAACTTCTGCACATCTAACAGTCGGCGGGGGACTTCCATCCTCTCGACGGCTTTGATCTTTATAGGGTTGCACTCTATGCCGCGTTCGGAGACCAGGAAGCCAAGGAGCTGGCCGACTGGTACTCCGAAGACGCACTTCTCCGGGTTGAGCTTGATCTGGAATTGGCGCAGATTCTCAAAGGTTTCTTTGAGATCTTCCAACAGTGTCCCATGCTTTTCCGTCTTCACCACCACATCATCCACGTAGACGTGGGCATTTCTGCCGAGTTGCTTGAGGAGACACTTCTGCATGCAACGCTGAAAGGTGGCGCCGGCATTCCTCAAGCCGAACGTCATAGTCAGGTAGCAGAAGGCTCCAAACGGCGTGATGAAGGCAGTCTTCAGCCTGTCTGCCAGGTTCAGCTTGATCTGGTGATATCCTGAATATGCATCTAAGAAGCTCAACAGCTCGCATCCGGCTGTGGAGTCTATCACCTGGTCAATTCGTGGCAGAGCAAATGGATCTTTGGGGCAAGCTTTGTTGAGGCTTATGTAGTCGATACACATCCGCCACTGCTTGTTCTTTTTCAACACTAGGACTGGGTTCGCCAGCCATTCTAGAAAGAACACCTCCATAATGAAGCCAACCGCTAGGATTCGGGCTATCTCTTCTCAAACAACTCTTCTTTTCTCTTCTGACAGGTGGCGCAAGGGCTGCCTGACGGGTTTCACATCAGATCAGACATGTAACTTGTGCTCGGCGAATTCCGTCGGTACACCTGGCATGTCTTTAGGGAACCATGCAAAGATGTCTCGATTCTCACGGAGGAAATCGACGAGCTCGCCTTCCTATTTGCTGTCTAGGTTTGTACCTATGATAGCGTGCCTCTTCGGGTGCTCCGGGTCCAAAGGTATCCTCTTTGTTTCTTTAGCCGGCTTGAATGAGCCCTCAGCTTCCGACTCCTTGGGGTCGGGCGACATCTCTGGCTGCTTGTCAGCCATTGCCACAACCCGATCAAGGAGCCGCCTCTCAGCTGCGATCACCAGGGACTCGGCCAGTCGACTACTCTCGGCCGCGCAGGCGGACGACTTCCTGTAGTCGCCGGCCACGGTCAGAATCCCCTTTGAACTTGGCATCTTCATCTTGAGGTAAGCGTAGTGGGGGACCGCCATGAACTTGGCCAGTGCAGGTCGGCCAAGCAATGCTTGGTATGGGCTTTCAAGGTCCACCACTTCAAACCAAACTGGCTCTCGGTGAAAGTGATCTTTGTCTCCGAAGAGGACATCTATCTGGATCTTGCCGATTGGGGAGCAAGAAAGGCCAGGTACAACACCGTGGAAAACAGTTCGGCTGCTTTGAAGCTGTTTTTGCTTGATTCCTAATTTCTCCATGGTATCCTTGTACAGGATGTTGATGCTGCTGCCTCCGTCTATCAACACTCGCGAGAAGCGAGCGGCCCGCCTATCAGTGGCCAAGGTAGCACTCAGAACCAAGGCATAGGAGCCCGGATTCGGCATCACCTCTGGGTGATCAGCTCTGCTCCAACTGATAGGCTTCTCGGACCAATGCATGAACTCCAGAGTATCTGATGCTACTGCATTTACTTCTTGCTACTGCAACCGTCTGCTGCGTCGATCATCAGCCATACTGGTGAACACTACATAGGCTCCATGCTCTTCTGGGTATTCATCTTGTACGGCGTCGACTGGCCTGGCCGCCGGCTGCTGGGGCGGCTGTGGAGGCAGCGGCCCAGCAGGTGGAGGAGGAAGGAGGCCGTCTCCCTTGGCGATTCTGGTGAGCCAGTGGCATTTCCGGGTGGTATGGTTTGACGGCTTCGTGCCGCTGTGGAACTTGCAGGGACCATCCAGAGTCTGCTCGTAAGAGAAGGCCGGCAACCAGTTGGACTTGCTGCCTTTCTGTCGCTTCGCCGGAGGCTGCCCCTCGGGCTGTTGGTCTTCAACTATGTTGACTTGCCGACTGCTGGAAGTCGGCTGCGGGGCCTTGCGCTTGTGATCATTCTGCTGCTGTCGCCGACTGGTGTCTCCAGCCGGAGTTCTGGAGCTTGAGGGGCCACTTTGCCAGTTGCACTAACTTGAATCTCTGTCTTCATGGAGGAGTCGGCCGTGGCATACTTGTCTGCAATGACCAGCAACTCGTCGAGGGTCTCTGGCTCGTCGCAGAGGAGCCTATGCTTGAGGAGGGTGCCTTCTCTGCACCCGGCGGTGAAGTACTCGATAGCCTGCACCTCGTGCACGCCCTCGCAGGAGTTCCGAAGCTCGCCCCATCGCGTGAGGTAGTCGCGAGTCGACTCGTCTTGGCCTTGCACGCACAAGGAGAGTTGGCGTGGCTTGGGGGTCGCTTGTACGTGCTTGTGAAGTTGCAGATGAAAGCCTCGGTGAAGTCGACCCAACTGTTGATGCTGCGGGGCTTCAAACTGTTCAACCATGTCCGGGCCGTGCCCTGGAGCATGAGCGGAACGTACTTCACGGCAACGCGCTTGTTGCCGTTTGCTATGTTGACGGTCGTGGAGTAGTCAACTAGCCAATCTTTCGGCTTCACGGAGCCGGTGTACTTGGGCGTGTCTCGGGGGAGCGTGAACCCTTTGGGAATGGGCTCGTCTTGAATGCGGGGTCCGAAGCAGGGTGGGCCCAGCTCATCTTCTTCTTTCAGCGCCAGGGATCGGTGGAGTCGGTAGATCTGGTGGCGGGCGTCGTTCTCTCCAACTCCCTCTCAACGGCCGAGGCGGTCGCCGAGAGTCGGATGCTCGACAGGCGGCGGGGAGACTCGTCTTTCTCTTCGTGGTGGGGGAGGCAGGTAGTCGCCCTGCCGTTCCACTCCTCTTGGGCGGCCGTCCTGGTCGCGCTCGATGGTGATGCGAGTCTGGCTGTGGCTAACAGCCGGATCCTTCTCTTTTCTTCCGCGGACTCTGCCAGTCGGCGTCCGAGACGTCGCGCCTTGATCTCGGCGGGGAGGTAAGTCGTCATTTTGTCGTTGCGGCGCCTCCGTGCGGCAGCCGGCTTCGTTCTGTGCGGCAGCCGCTTTGAGGAGTCGCTGGACTCGCTCGGTCATCAAGCGGCGCTCTTCGCCTTCGAAGTTGTCTAGTTCGTCTGCTGCCGCCTGGGCGGCGCGGATGTTCTCCGCAGGCGTGGCATACACGGGGCGATCGGCCCCGAACTGGTTGGCGATGGCCGCGCCGGGTTGTCGGACCACGCCTAAGCGGCTAGGCCCAGTCGGGGCAGGCGAGCCGCCCACGGCACGATCCATCTCACGTTGGTAGGCCTCCGACAAGCGTCTCATGCTTGCCAGCTTCTTCGCGCCTTCGACGAGCTGAAGGCGGCATGCCTCCAGCGTCTCGGCGTCAGTGTCCTCTAGAATGGGTGCCGTCAGGTCCCGCAGAGCCGCGTCGAGCGGGTCATGAGCTTCTTCACCGGAGTGCTCGCCATGACTAATAACGAGAACCTCCGTGACGTCGCTTCCATCGCTCTCCTCGTGAGGGAGCGGCTCGTCGTAGATCACCACATTGGAGGGGAACGTGTCGAGCGATACGCTGTCGGAGTCGACCAGCATCGGGTCGGTGGAGCCTACGGACTCCAAGTCCACGGCAGGCTCGCCGGCAACGTGGAGATGGTCGAGGAGGCCCGCGAGGAGGCTTTCGGGGCCGCCCGTGCCCGCATCGGATGCAGGCTCGCCGGAGATGCTAACCTCGCCAAGAAGGTCAGCGAGGCAGCTCGCCGCGCAGGCATCGTCGACGCTTTGCAGCGCGTCAGGGCAACCGCCATTGGGCGTGCCGGGCTGGCTACGCTCGCTGGGGAGGAAAAGGATTCCCGTCCAGAGCAGGTCTCCGGACGACGGTGCACCTCGCCCCATGGTGGGCGCCAAATGTTGGGGGTTCGGTGCGACATATGCCAAAGGATGGCTTATCATGGTGGGAGCGAGTAGAACGTCGCCGGTGCCAGGAAACGGGATGAGGCGAAGGCATGCACGCCGGCGAATCTTACCCAGCTTCGGGGCTCTCCAGGGAGATAACACCCCTACTGCTGCTCTGCGAGGTCTCCGCATGATCACTAAGGCGTAGTGACTACAAGGTTGCTCCTAGAGCTGTATTCGGGAGGTAGGAGAAGGCAAGGCTAGCTCTCTCCTTCCTATGTGATCTGGTCTGAGGCTCATGGATGCCAACCATTTGCATGGGTGCCCCGGGAGGTTTATATAGACCTACCCCCCTAGGGTACAATGGTAATCTGGCTGGGCGCGGGTCCCAGCCGTCTGTCTCACAGGCCGCCGTCTTCTCCGCCGACTGCTGGGGCCCGCCGGCGAGTCCGGTACTGTAGCCGTGATTCTGATGACGCAGGCTTGGTCACGGGGTCATGGCAACAGTGCCACCGTCTATCAGGCGATCGCTGTCATTACTCCCCGTCGCGTCTGGTTAATGGCGCATGGGACCCGTGGGAGAGGTCGGCCGACTCTAGGGAGCCGACTCCCACAGGGCCACCTTCGGGGCGTATCCGCCGTCTTCCATGCTCTCACTTACTGGCGGGTCCGCTATCTCTGAGCCGTACAGGTAGGCCATCGTGGCTACAGTGCGCCGCACACTGTGGCTGAGGTCAGGGATGGCATGGCAACAGTACCAGGCCACGCCGGAGATCTCCAGTGGTACGACATACTGTAGCCATGCCGGCCCCTCGTAAGCAGGAGGTGACGGCCACGCCGTGGTCATACCCGCCTCGCATATCGCGACGAGAGTAGAGTCGCTGGCCGACTCTTCATAGCCGGCTCCCCCGGAAGTCGCCGGCCATGAGTCGGCTTATCTTGAAGTCACCATCTGAGACTCAGCTTGTCTTGGAGTCGCCATCTGAGACTCAGGTTTTCTTGGAGTCGCCATCTGAGACTCGGCTTATCTTGGAGTCACCATCTGAGACTCGGGTTGAGGGGCGCAGCCTGCCCCGATGTCTTGAAAGGTCCTGGGGCTCGGGTTAGCCTACCCGTGGCCCATTTCTCCGACACAATTACCATCCTATAACCTGTAATAATTCTTTGCGGGATCAATTCATCTTTATCATTAGGAACAACAGTAATACCTCCTTTCTTGGGGATGCAATGGACATGACTTACCCAATCACTATCAGCAACGGGATATATTATACGTGCCTCAAGGAGCTTTAGTATCTCCTTTCTTACCACTTCTTTCATCTTAGGATTTAATCGTCGTTGAGGATCTCTAACTAGTTTGGCATCTTTCTCCAATTTAATTTTGTGTTGACATAGAGTGGGACTAATGCCCTTAAGATCATCCAGAGTATATCCAATAGCAGCACGGTGCTTCTTCAGAGTTTTCAATAATATTTCCTCTTCTTGCTCTGAAAGGTTAGCACTAATAATAATAGGATATACCTTCTTTTCATCAAGATAAGCATATTTAAGATTATCAGGTAAAGGTTTGAGCTCAAACACGGGATCACCCTTTGGTGGAGGAGGATCCCCTAAGATTTCAACGGGTAAGTTGTGTTTCAGAATAGGACACTGTTGAAGGAATACTTCATTTATTTCCCTTCTTTCATTCATAAACATATCATTTTCATGGTCTAGCAAATATTGCTCTAACGGATCAGTAGGAGGCACGACAATAGAAGCAAGACCAATAATCTCATCCTTGCTAGGTGATTCTTTATCATGGGGTTGTCTACGAAACTTAGCAAAATTAAACTCATGAGACATATCCCCTAAGCCAATTGTAACAATATCCTTATCACAATCAATCCTAGCATTAAAAGTATTCAAGAAGGGTCTACCAAATATAATGGGACAGAAGTCATCTTGTGGGGAACCAAGAAAAAGAAAATCAGCAGGATATTTAACTTTCCCACACAAGACTTCAACATCTCTAACAATCCCAACTGGTGAAATAGTATCTCTATTGGCAAGCTTAATAGTAACATCAATACCTTCCAACTCAGCGGGTGCGATATCATGCATAATTTATTTATATAAGGAAATAGGTATTGCACTAGCACTAGCACCCATATCACATAAGCCATGATAACAATGATCTCCTATTTTAACAGAAATAACAGGCATTCCTACAACAGGTCTATGTATCTTAGCATCTGGTCTAGCTATATTAGCAGTTTCACCACAGAAATAAATAACATGCCCATCTAAATTATCATCCAAGAGATCTTTAACCATAGCAATACTAGGTTCAACTTTAATTTGCTCAGGGGGTGTATAAGTTCTAGCATTACTCTTACGAACAACAGTTGAAGCTTTAACATGATCCTTTATCCTAACATGAAAAGGTGGTTTCTCAACATAAGTAGTAGGAACAATAGGATCATTATAAGTGATAGTCTTTTCTTCAACTGTAATAGGTGCAACTACCTTTACTTCAGTGGGAGGATTATATTTAAACCACTTTTCCCTAGGGAGATCAATGTGAGTAGCAAAAGATTCACAAAAAGTAGCTACAATCTCAGAGTCAAGTCCATATTTAGCGCTAAATCCACGAAAAGCATCGGTATCCATAAAAGATTTAACACGATCAAACTTAGGTGTTATACCTGACTCCTTACCATCGTCAGAACCCCAATCTTCAGAGTTGCGTTTAATTCTTTCCAATAAATCCCACTTGAATTCAGTAGTCTTCAACATATAAGAACCAGCACAGGAAGTATCGAGCATGGTGCGATCACTGAGAGAAAGTCGAGCATAATTTTTTTGAATAATCATATCTCTTGAGGGCTCATGATTGGGGCATGAATATAACATTGACTTAAGCCTCCCCCAAGCTTGAGCGATGCTTTCTCCTTCGCGAGGCCAAAAATTATATATGTAATTACGATCACGATGAACAAGATGCATATGATAGAACTTCTGGTGAAATTCCAACTTCAATCGTTTATAGTTCCAAGATCCCGCATCATCACATAGCCTATTCCATGTCAATGCGTCTCCCTTCAAAGATAAAGGGAAGACCTTCCTCTTAACAACATCATCGGGAATACCTGCAAGCTTAAATAATCCACAAACTTCATCCACAAAGATAAGGTGTAAATCGGGATGCAATGTTCCATCTCCTACAAAGGGATTAGCTAGCAGTTTCTCTATCATACCTGAAGCAATCTCAAAGTAAACATTTTCAATAGGTTCAGTAGGTTGAGGAACAAATCTTTTCTCTACTGGTCGGGGCGAAGATACCCCGAACAAGCCCCTCAAAGGATTAGTTTCCATAGTAACAAGTGACAAAAAATTTCAGCACACTATATAAATGTTTCCTTACCAAGTTCCACTCACCAAAGGCGCTTCACTCCCCGGCAACGGCGCCAGAAAAGAGTATTGATGACCCACAAGTATAGGGGATCTATCGTAGTCCATTCAATAAGTAAGAGTGTCGAACCCAACGAGGAGCAGAAGGAAATGACAAGCGGTTTTCAGTAAGGTATTCTCTGCAAGCACTGAAATTGTAGATAACAGATAGTTTTGTGATAAGATAATTTGTAACGAGTAACAAGCAATGAAAGTAAATAAAGTGCAGCAAGGTGGCACAATCCTTTTTGCATAAAAGGACAAGCCTGTACAATTTCTTATAATGAGAAAAGCGCTCCCGAGGACACATGGGAATTATCGTCAAGCTAGTTTTCATCACGCTCATATGATTCACGTACGGTACTTTGATAATTTGATATGTGGGTGGACTGGTGCTAGGGTACTTGCCTTTCTTGGACAAGCATCCTACTTATGATTAACCCCTATTGCAAGCATCTGCAACTACAAAAGAAGTATTAACGTAAACCTAACCATAGCATGAAACTAGTGGATCCAAATCAGCCCCTTACGAAGCAACGCATAAACTAGGGTTTAAGCTTCTGTCACTCTAGCAACCCATCATCTACTTATTACTTCCGAATGCCTTCCTCTAGGCCCAAATAATGGTGAAGTTTCATGTAGTCGACGTTCACATAAAACCACTAGAGGAGAGACAACATACATCTCATCAAAATATCAAACGAATACCAAATTCACATGACTACTAATAGCAAGACTTCACCCATGTCCTCGGGAACAAACGTAACTACTCACAAAGCATATTCATCTTCATGATCAGACGAGTATTAATATGCATTAAGGATCTGAACATATGATCTTCCACCAAGTAAACCAATTAGCATCAACTACAAGGAGTAATTAACACTACTAGCAACCCATAGGTACCAATTTGTGGTTTTGATACAAAATTGGATACAAGAGATGAACTAGGGTTTTGAGAGGAGATGGTGCTGGTGAAGATGTTGATGGAGATTGACCCCCTCCCGATGAGAGGATCGTTGGTGATGACGATGGTGATGATTTCCCCCTCCTAGAGGGAAGTTTCCCCGGCAGAACAGCTCCGCCGGAGCCCTAGATTGGTTCCGCCAAGGTTCCGCCTCATGGCGGCGGAGTTTCATCCCGTAAGCTTGCTTATGATTTTTTCCTGGGTAAAAGCCTTCATATAGCAGAAGATGGGCACCGGAGGGCCAACAGGGGCCCAGGAGATAGGGGGCGCGCCCAGTAGGGGGGGCGCCCCCCACCATCCTGGCCAGGGTGTGGGCCCCCTCTGGTATTTTCTTCGCTCAATAATTCTTACTAATTCCAAAAGTGACTTCCGTGGACTTTCAAGTTTTTTGGAGCTGTGTAGAATATGTTTCCAATATTTGCTCCTTTTCCAGCCAGAATCGCAGCTGCCGGCATTCTCCCTCTTCATGGTAAACCTTGTAAAATATGAGAGAATAGCCATAAGTATTGTGACATAACATGTAATAACAGCCCATAATGCAATAAATATCAATATAAAAGCATGATGCAAAATGGACGTATCCATGACTAGACACAACTTTTGTTGGTGGCGCCGCATTTTCAATCAACGCCAGCACTATTTTTTTTAAATAGTGGTGGCGTTGACATATTGTTAGACTCTGACTTATATACGATTGTAATTTCCATATATCGTACATACCCTGGGGTGATGCCCCTACTCCTTTCGTTCCTATAGCCTCCGCTGTCTGGCCTGATCCAGTCGACCGCTCATGGTGGCTGATGTGTCCACTCTGGCACCGTTTCACTTCGCACATCTGCTGACGATCAAACTGTCGACGGAAAATTTTCTTTACTAGCGCACACAAGTTCTCCCTTTCCTCGGTAGCCACAATCTACTTGCCTATGTTGATGGATCGCTCCCGTGTCCGTCACCGACCGTCGTCGCCACCACTGCTGATGGCACGCAGCACCTAGTTCCCAATAGGGCGCACATGATGTGGTTGCAGCAGGATCAAGTGATCCTCTCGGCGATCCAATCATCGCTAACGGAAGGGGTGGCCGGCATGATTTTGTTTGATGCAACTTCTTAGGATGCCTGAAAAACCCTAGAGAGTAGCTTCTCCTCTCAATCCATGGCACACTCGAGGCACTTCGGCAACAACTTCAGGACATCAAGAAGCTTGATCTCTCAGCCATGGTTTACTTCAACAAAGTTAAAACGCTAGCTAATACTCTTGCTACCATCGGGAAACCCCTCTCCGACGAGGAATTCACCGGATTTATTCAGGGTGGTTGGATGGTAATTACGACTCTCTGATCGAGGTTGTCCAAGGTCGCGACACTCTGATGCCTCCTCGCGATCTTTATGCTCAACTGTAACAGCCTGGATTTTGGCCCTTTTCTTTTTCTTCTAATTTATTTGGTTTCTGCTCTGTTTTTCTTTTTGGAGTGGTTCTGTGGCCTTGCCACCTGGGAAATCATCCTTATTCCTCCTCTCAATTGGCTCATAATTCTCAAAACCTTGCCAAAGATCATGTCACTTCACTCCTTCACCAAACCCTAAAATCTTTTTCTAGGGAAAATTCCTTTTTCATTAAAGGAATAACCCTATCCGCCCTAGGTTGTGAAGCAACCTATATTTATGTCCATCTAAAAATCCCCAAATAATTATCATAATTCCTTTGGGTCATATATATCTCAAATATGCCCAAACATTGCCTTGGCCAGTTCAAAAATAATTCCCCAATAATCCTTTTTCTATTCTGCCCTGAATGGCATTTTGTGAAGGAAGTGTCATTTATATTTATCCTAGTGCCTCCCAACCTTTTTGGGCATGATTATATGTCCAAATAATTTCCCCATGCACAAGTTCAAATTTATTTGCCTAGCCAATATTCCTCAATGAATTTTCAAAGTTTCTGTTAGACAGAAGGCTTTGTGAAGGAAGTACTAGATAGGAGTACCCAAATGAGTTGATCTTTTGCATACTCCTTAAGATGCTCATATTAACCCCCTCCACCCATTTGCAGCCCCATCCAATCATATATGTGAGCACAGGAGCAAATCTTTGTTTTTGGCAATATTTTCAGGTTGTGAAGCAAGTATATTTTATATTGCTTAAAAAATCCTCATAAATTACCAAATTATTCTTATACCCATAAAACATCTCTAGACACAATTTGGCATCATTTCATTGAGCCATATGATCACAAAAATTATTCCAATTTTCTGTCCAGGGGAGATGTTTGTGAAGCAAGTACCAGTTTGGCTTTGCCAAATGGTATGATACTTTTTGAGCATCTTAATAAGACCAAATGACCTTGCCTTGCCCAATTTGAGCTCAAGTGGACACTCCATATGAGTGCACCTTCATAGTCTTCATTTCTGGACCAAATATGCAGTTGTGAAGCAAGTATGATTAATCTTGGTCCATTTACCCTCAAAACCTCCAGGATCATAGTCCCTCCATAGCTAAACATCCCAGACATCTTATTTGGCCCATAGCATATCTTTGTTGATCACCAGTGCTCACCCAAGTTTACTGCAGTAAACTTCAAAGGGTTATTTCTTTTTGACCAGAGCCTGTTTAGCCAAGTTACCACCGTAGTTGAGACCTACCCTGGAGGGACTTACCACTAGACATCCATTGCCAGCTGTTTGCCTCCCACACATGCCAGCACTGGTGGTGACCACCGTTTTGGCATGCCATGAGCGCGTCCAGTGGGTGTTTGTGCTAGACCCCCTCCCCCTCTCGTCGGCTTCGCGCCCGTGATGATGTCCAGTAGCTCCGCATCATTGTCTCCATTCGCCTGGACCCCTCTCCCCCTCCGGCAGCTTCCTCGCTGACGCTCGCCGACGAACGCCCACGGGAGCACTATGGCCGACAGCGCATTAATGGCGCTCGGCTTCTTCCTCTGCTCTCCCGCGTAGTCTACCCCTCTGTGACCCCTGTGCCTCGTTTGTGCTCTCCTTCGTCGCCTTCCCCGTGCCCCCCGTGCTCGCTGGCCGTCGCCGGAGCCTCGGCCGGACGTGCACGGCAGCAACCGAGGCCGTGCCCCTCGCCCCACCTATAAATGGCCACCCCTGAGGTGCCCCGACCTCACCAAGCTCTTCCTCACTCTCCCAGGAACCCGCCTATCCATTTTCCCGAGCCCCGGAGTGCCTCCTTGCCGCAAACCATCGCCATGGCCGCCGCGGTGCTCCAGCTAAATCCGCCCGGAGTCGAGCCCCTCCCCTCCTTCTACCACCACCAGAGACCCACCTAGTCCCCCGCGAACCTCCCTACCCTCTCAATCCATCGTCGGAGTCTCTGTTGCCGTCGTCCCCGAAGATCGCCGCCGCCAGAGCCGCCTCTATTGCCCTCTCCTCGCGGTCGTCCCGCCCCTCCCCGGTGCTAGATGACCCTGGGGACGGGTGCGGCCAGTCCTCCCGAGCCCGTCGGTGGCCTCCGTTTGGCAGGAGGTGGCCGGAGTCGCCGGGGCCGGCGTCGGCAGTGCCCCTGCCTCTGCTTTGGTCGGGCCAGGGAGGGGAGGAAGACGACGTCTCGCTAGGCCCCACCGCCTGCCCGCGGGCCCCGCCAGTTAGTGGCTGGGCGTTGACCCAAGCCAACCCACGTGGATAAGTGATGGGCCCCACCCCGTGGGACCCGCACGCGTTCGGCCCTGCCACTGTTCAAATGGGTAAGGTGGAAGCGTATTTTCCCTGATTATGCTTTCACTTTTTCTGTCCAGGCCCCTGGTTGAAAATATTTTCATTACAGATGGATCACTGGCAGAAAAACATCCATATCTTTTTATCCGTAACTCCAAACGAGGTGATTCCAAAGCCCACTTCTTTGTTTCGTCGAGCCCGTTCTGTTGGTCACACTTACACTATGGTTTGACACTGTGAAAATGACCATTTTGCCCCTGCCCTTAATCAGCCCCCTCCGAGAGAGAATGATTTCTGGCGACTCTTTCTGCGAGCTTCTCGCATTTTCTCTCGGTGATTTCTTCCACACCAAGCAAGCCACACCCTCCATTTGCATCACTATAATGCAGTGACATGGTTTAATCTATTTTAACTTGTTTAAAATATTACTTTAGTTACATGACTCTGTGCATGGCATTTTCTCGGAGTATTATTTTGATCTTGTTGTTGCCATGCTATTGTTTGGATTACTAGGAGTTATGTGTGTAGTTGATGAGTATCATGTTGCCATTGGAGTATTAGTGGCTGGTATTATGATTATTTCCATGATGATATCTGTGATTATGTTTGGAATATTACTTTGGATATCATGCTACCTTTGGATTATTAGCGGTTAGTATGATTATTTTCATGATGCTAGTTGATGTTCTGTTGCTTGGAGTATTATTTTCGGAGATGATGGTTTCATGTAGAGCTTAGTTGGATAGCTTTATTCTGGTCATTGGAGTAGTAGTATTCATCATGATAGTAGTGTTATGCTACCCTTGGAGTATTTTGAGATGATGATATTACGCTTGGATTATTGTTGGATATTGCTATGACTTGGATTATAGTTTGATAGTTGACATCGGAGTATCAATTATCATGATTATATTTTTGGGGATAAATTCCGTCAGTGAGTTGGTCAGGTGCCGCCGAATTGAACTTTTCCAGTGCAACCACATTTGTCGGTATGGGACGGCCCTAATGCGGTCTATTGTCCTACCTCTCGCCGGTGCCTCTAATGGGGGAAGGTTATGGGCGCACGCTATCCTGATTAGGTAGGCGGACATAAGCCTTGTGTGCCCGTTGTTTGAGTTTTTGGATCCGTGTCCCCGTGTGGGACGGGCCACGACGGTGGTCGATGTGTCTTGAGGTACACGCGGGGCCACCCATGACTTATCCCAGTGAGGAGTGAGTTGGAGTGGCCGGGAGAGTGTCATGGCAGTAGATCGGTTTTGTCGGAACGCCGTTGGTCCACCCGAATGGGAGTGCGAGGCCATGGGTTCTGTGGTGTGGGTACATTGCGCTACCTCTGTAGAGTGTGTGTTTAATCTATTGATAGCCACGTCCTCGGTCATGGGCATGGGTTCGTACTAGGGTACACCGTTCGATCAACACTCACATGACGGAATGACGTATAGGTGATGGAAATGTGGATATTTGGAGCAGCACAGATTGGCCAAGTATTGGTCGGGTTGTGATCGCCGTAAGGATCACGGGCCATTTATTGGTCGGGTTGTGATCGCCGTAGGGATCACGGAACATTTATTGGTCGGGTTGTGATCGCCGTAAGGATCACGGGCCATTTATTGGTCGGGTTGTGATCGCCGTAAGGATCACGAGCCATTTATTGGTCGGGTTGTGATCGCCGTAAGGATCACGGTTATAGTTTGGTTTTGATCACGAGGTGATCGAGATGGTATATTGCTTGGCCAGTTAGTCAAGAGAGATATGGTTATGGAGATCGGAGATGGTGATTTATCAGTATTGTAGTAGTTTCATATTATGCTTAGGAGTTGCTGTTATATCATGGTAACTGTTAATTTGATTAACCTGCTTAATGCTATGTTGTTGTCTTGCCTTGATGTTTTTGGTTGTTGTGAGCTTGCAAGTACATTCAATGTACTGACCTGGCGTCTCATGCCAGATTGTAGGTGATGCCGTGATTGCTTGATTGCTTGTCGTGGTTTCTGTTCGTGCGAGCTAAATCGTGTCCCAGCCAGAGTCCCTACGGAGTGGAGTTCACCACCTTCGTCGTTGTTCCGCTGCTAGAAGATTTCCGCTGCTACGAGTTGTTCCGCTGCTAGCATAGAGCAAGTGTAGTATCACAGGCGTAGTGTTGCCGTGCTGATGTGAACCTTTGTAACATCAGACCTTTGTATTTATTCTTGTAATAAGAGCTGATTTGTTCTATGTCAATCAGTGTCGTATTCCAGAGACTTCTCCTCGATCTCTGGGCTGGAATACGGGGCGTTCCGGTTTCTCTGAGCCGGGGTGCCACATCGACTTCTCCAGACTGAACAACACATCGAGTATCGCCGCTCTATTGAGGTCCATGGTGGTTTCTTCTTGGTTAATGCCATGACTCGTGGGGGTCCATGACAGCCCTACCGCACCGGTGGTAACACGTCTTCCTCTTCTAGTGGTAAGGCGATCCTTCCTTCACCGTCACGGCAGCATCAAAACTACTCTAGCAACAACAAGTCCGGATCCTCATGTCCTACATGCGGTCGTCCCAATGGTGGTTGCCCAACGTGCTAGCTTTGCGGGTTCCAAGGGCATGTTGCATCTCGCTGCCACAAACGCTTTAAGTGTGATTTTCTAGGAATCGACAACGATGACCATAACAATGAGAGGCAGGCCACCATGGCCATTCAAGGTCCTATTGGCTCGGGTGGTTCTGTTCACGGGCACACTCCGTCTTATCCCATTGATGAGAGTTGGTACATGGATACATCAACTACCGATCACAAGACCAATGAGATGGACAAGCTACACTTGAGCCAACCCTACATCGGCCACGACAAGGTTCACACTGCAAACGGGTCAGGTATGCACGTTACACATATTGGTCAATCTTCTCTTCCAACTAGTACATCTAAGGAGCTTCAACTTCAAAATGTTCTTCATGTTCCTGATGTTACACGTAATCTCCTACATGTTCCTAGACTTACTCATGACAATGGTGTCTTTGTTGAATTTCACCCTTTTGGTGTCTTTGTTAAGGATCGCGCAACTAGGGACGTTCTTCTTAGAGGTCACTTCAACCATGGTCTCTATCCGCTTGATGCTCCTTTAGGTTTCAATGCCTTCATCAATGTTCGTGTCAAGCTGTCTCAGCGGCACTAGCGTCCTGGTCATCCAGCTACTCCCATTATGTGTCATGTCCTTCGTCGTCATCAACTTCCAGTCGAGTCTAGCAATAAAGATGAGTCCGTGTGCACTAGTAGAAAAACACCTAATAGTCCCGGTTCGTGAGGGCCTTTAGTCCCGGTTCATGAACCGGGACTAATGGGCCGTTACTAATACCTCCACCCATTAGTCCCAGTTCAAACTAGAACCGGGACTAATGTGCCTCCACGTGGCTCTGTGCGCCGAGCCCAGTCAGGGGGCCTTTGGTCCCGGTTGGTGGCACCAACCGGGACCAAAAGTCCATGTTTTTTTTGGAAATTGGCTGCTTTAGGGGTTTGGGGGGTTATTTTTAGGTTGTTATATTAGCTAGCTAATAGAGAGAAGTGTCCTCTCTTATATCTTCGTCCTTGGTTTACCAACGCTGCCGCTATATATGTTCATTTTACCCGCTGATATAATAACTCATGCATGCTCGCATACATCAGCATATATAATAACAAGTACTCGTCCTACTAATCATGCATCATCATACAACTTCTACTCATTATTAGTAATAAGTCATACGACCATCATCCTCATAGTCATCGAACCCAACCCTACATAATTGTTCTTAACACATGATCATCAGTATCAGGTAGGACCTAAACACCCTTAAGGTAAAATAGCATAAAACTATATAGACCCTGACTCTCCATTATGAAGAATGGCGATCATCTTGTCTCCAATTTTTGCCCTTCGCTGAATGTTGCTTCCAAGAAGCTCCTTACGACTGTCCATACATTTTTTTCCATTCTTTGATTCTCATGTCTCCACTTATTTTAGAAACCTGGTATGGACAGTTGAGATTCGTAGGACGACCTGGTTGTATGTTCAAAACATGAAGGCTACCGTGTGTATACATCAGATGAGGCACACAATCATTCGGGATTATCTGTTGAAAAACATAGTAATAACTTCGTAGTTAGCAATGATATGATGTACTAGTTTTAGAAGTGTGCAAAAAGATGCACGGATGTTGTAATAGTACAAAAATCTTACCAGGGTATCTCCATGGTAGTTACCGTAGTTCAACACGTGCACTAGTGGCACGTATTGACCATAATGTTGAGGAGTTCGATTGTAGACATTGTAATTCTCAAGATCAGTACAAAATGCGACCAGATGATTTTTCTCCTGATAAGTTAGTTCGGAGCCTTCGGTGTAGTAGGTTCTGTCTACCATCTTCCGCACATTCTTTGAAGAATGAAAATAAGCTGTCAATGGAGAATAAGTTGTCAACTATTTTGAAATAAACAATATAAATTACTTAATAACTATGTTAAGCTCACATGGGGGAAGAATTGGAGGTGTATCCACAAGGACGAAAATCGTAGGTCTCTCTTGCTCGATTGTAGGATCACCAAGATCCATGGTAACAAGCATACCCTCATCAAAACCATACATCTTGCAAAGTGCTTCCCAATTTTTGCAACCAAAATGGGTTACACTCTGAGCATTGTACAGCTTTACTTGAAAATCCACACCATGATGGGTACTTAGGATAATTTTTTTGGTTTCGAAACTTTCATGGTCTTCAAAACCCATCCTCTCCAAGACATAGCGTCTTGCAAAGCATGGGATAAGCTAGTCGAATTGGAAAAGATGAAAAATATTGTCATGATTAAAATAGTTGAAGTCATGAGTAATTACGAAAAAAAACTTTTATCGTCGGTTGCGTACCGTATGAACATCGAAGGTCTCCTCGAGCTTAATGCTGAAGCGACGATCTTCGTCCAGCACAATGAACCTGTCGCAGATACCTCGGTCGTCGTGGCACCAGTCGCACTCCCCCGGGCGGTTTTCGTCGTCCGATGAGTACGACATTTCCGGCCTACGTTCATAATTCAAATATTAAACTAGATCATTATTATTAATCACGGGTTGACTATCGATGATCGATGTACGTAGCTCCTCCTTTCATTCCCGAATGCATTATTATATCAAATTGTCTAGCACACGGGAATGAAGGAGAACTTATCCAATATGAGCATTCAATAAGCAAAACCAAATCATAAAATAAGCAAAACCAAATCATAAAATAAAGTATAGTATTCAAATTAGCATGCATTCAATAATTATAAGCAAAAGTACATCATCTCTTGGTGTCCGTACATCGTCGAATATTATCACTAATACAACTAGAACCGTAGCGCCCGACGGGTATCGACGCGAGCGGTGGACACCCAAAGATAAGGAACCATCACAGGATCATAGCTCCAGTGAGATCCCTGAAGAACCTGCCAGGTATTGTCGAATCTGCCCTCCAATGCAACCATGTAGCGACGGACGTGCTCGTCCTCCTCGCTGACACGGTGACGTACCACCTCCGCGGTGTCCGGATGCCTCACCACCGTCACTGGCCCACGCGACCGCCACCAAACAAGGATCGGGTCAACAACGGGCTGCCTCCTCACCAACCTACGTCCCCCGGAAGGTAGCACCTCCCAATACCAGCCCGGCGGAGCCCAGTCCCGAACATGGCCCTGATCAAGCAGGCCTCCACCGCCGAGTCAACGACGACGAGGATGCAGGATAGGCATCGCCGACGTCGATGCGGCAACTACTTCTATATATAGTTAAATAAAATTAGTTTTATTAATTAAATCAACTATCTAGTTCAACTACTAAGCACTTACTATAAATAAATAAGTAGTACTTACTAAAAACAAACTACTTCTATATATAGTAAAATAAATTAGTTTATTAAATCAACTAGCTAGTTCAACTATATATAAACTACTTCTTATTACTACACATCTAATCTAACAAAAAAATTATTAATTGCTACACATCTAATCTAACAACTATATATAAACTACTTCTTATTACTACACATCGAAACTATATACAAAAAAACATTAAAATTCTATAAACAAAATTAATTACTACACATCTAATCTAATCTAACAAAAAAATCTAATCTAACAAAAAAAATCTATGAATTACATATCAAAATTACTACACATCTAATCTAACAAAAAAATCTAACTAATCTAACAAAAAACTCTAACATAATATAAACAAATTAATTACTACACATCTAATCTAACCAAAAAAATCTAATCTAACAAAAAAATCTATAAACTACATATCTAAATTACTATACACATCTAATCTAACAAAAAAATCTAATTAATCTAACAAAAAAATCTAACATAATATAAACAAATTAATTGCTACACATCTAATCTAACCAAAAAAAATCTAATCTAACAACAAAATCTATGAACTACATATATCTAAATTACTACACATCTAACCTAACAAAAAAATCTAATTAAATCTAACAAAAAAAATGACGGTGACGGCCAGCGAAGGCGACGGCGAGGTGCTCACGTACGGCCGGCGACGGCGACGGCGAGGTGTGGAGCGGGGCGGCAACGGCGACGGCGACAGCGAAGGCGACGACGACGGGGCGGCGCGGGCCGGGGCGGCGGGGCGCGGCGCGGGCGCGCCGGGCGGGGCGCGCGGTCGGCGACGGCGCGGGGCGGGGCTGGGCGGGGCGGCGCGGGGCGGCGACGGTGTCGGGGCGTGGCGGGGCAGGGCGGCGACGGCGAAGTGGCGGCAGGGAGACGCGCGACGACGGGAGTGGAGCAGGAGAGATCGAAAACTGCTAAGTCCTGTATATATAGGAAGAGCATCGGTCTCGGTTGGTGGCTCCAACCGTGACTAATGCCCCTTTAGTCCCGGTTGGTGCCACCAACCGGGACCAAAGGCCTCTTTTCAGCAGCCCAAAGGGCGGGAAACGAAGACCTTTGGTCCCGGTTGGTGGCTCCAACCAGGACTAAAGGGGGGGCATTGGTATCGGTTGGTGCCACGAACCGGTACCAATGCACCCCTTTAGTTCCGGTTGGTGCCACCAACCGGGACTAAAGGCCATGTGCTGCCCGCATCGCGACACGAAAGTTTAGTTCCACCTCGCTAGCTGAGGGAGCTCGAGAGTGGTTTATAAATCCCAGTCCCGCTGCCCTCTCGAGCTCCTCTCAAATGCAGGCTTACGGGCCTAAACGCACTATATGTGCCTGTGGGCCTATTGGGCCTATTGCGGGCCTGAATCCTGGCCCATTGTTGGGTTTCTAGTCGTATTCAGGCCGTGGTAGCCCTTTAGGTGGCACTTTTTTTATTTTTTTTATTTTATTTTGATTCTTCCTGCAGCTGTTTTTTTAGTCCCACCTCGCCAAGCGAGAGGCACTCGCAGCTGTTTATAAGCCCTGAGTGCAGAGACGATGACGAAGAGGCTCAATGCTCTGCACGTTGGTTAGCTTCAAGCCTTGAGGAATACGGTAGACTGCACAGAGCTATGCGCAGTGCAGTTGACACTATTCCGAAAGGCTTGAAGCAAATTAACAAGCATTGCGCCTCTTTTTTATTTTTAATGACTTATTACAACTGAGAAAAAAAAAGAGAAAAAAATAAATATAGCTGAAAATAAAAAAACTATATAGAAATCTACTCAGAAATGAATTGAAGCAAAAAATAGTTGTGATTAACTGTACTAAAAAAGGAGCATATATGCTTATTTTTAATGACTTATTACAACTCAGAAATAAAAAGAAAAGAAAGTAGTTGTGATTAACTTTACTAAAATATGAGCATAGATGCTTATTTTTAATGACTTATTACAACTCAAAAATAAAAAGAAGAAAAAATAGTTATGATTAACTTTACTAAAAAATGAGCATAGATGCTTATTTTTAATGACTTATTACAACTAAGAAATAAAAAGAAAAAAAATAAATATAGCTGAAAATAAAAAAAACTATATAAAAAGATACTCAGAAATGAATTGAAGCAAAAAATAGTTGTGATTAACTGTACTAAAAAAGGAGCATAGATACTTATTTTTAATGACTTATTACAACTCAGAAATAAAAAGAAGAAAAAATAGTTGTGATTAACTTTACTAAAATATGAGCGTAGATGCTTATTTTTAATGACTTATTACAATTCAAAAATAAATAGAAGAAAAAATAGTTATGATTAACTTTACTAAAAAATGAGCATAGATGCTTATTTTTAATGACTTATTACAACTCTGAAATAAAAAGAAAAAAATAAGTATAGCAGAAAAGAAAAAAACTATATAAAAAGCTACTCAGAAATGAGTATAGATGCGCTTATAGAGGAAATTCAAATTAAATTCATAACAAATTTCAAGAGAAATTCGTATGAATTTAGCCTAAATTTCCTATATAATGGCATCCATTTTCATTTTCAGAGGAGCTCAATAAGGCAGAGAGGGAGGGGCTTATAAACCGGTCTGATTCCCCTCCGATTGGCGAGGTGGGACTAAACTTTGGCCGCAACGAGGACCAACCCTTTAGTCCCGGTTGGTGGAATGGACCGGGACTAATGGTCGTCCTTTGGTCCCAGTTCAGCCCACCAACCGGGACCAATGGTGGTGGGCCAGGAGCGAGGGCCATTGGTCCCGGTTCGTCCCACCAACCGGGACCAATAGGTCCAGACGAACTGGGACCAATGGTCCACGTGGCCCGGCCGGCCCCTGGGGCTCACGAACCGGGTCCAATGCCCCCATTGGTCCCGGTTCTGGATTGAACCGGGACTAATGGGCTGGACCGGCCTGGACCATTGGCCCCTTTTCTACTAGTGGTGTGATGCCTGTCAGCAAGGCAAAAGTCATCAGCTCCCATTTTCTTTATGTAGTCGTGTAGTTATAGCTCCTCTTGAAATTGCTCCTCTTGAAATAGTTATTTCAGATGTATGGGGCTGTGCCCAAACTTCAGTTAGCGGTCATAACTACTATATCAATTTTATTGATGCTTACAGTCGCTTCACTTGGCTTTATTTTCTTAAGCGCAAGGCGGATGTGTTCTATGTTTTTCTCCAATTTCAAACTCATGTTGAGCGTCTACTTAATCATAAAATCCTTCATGTTCAATCAGATTGGAGGGGGGGGGTTGAATATCGCAACCTCAACATGTTTATTGAGAAACTCGGGATTACATATCGTGTGTCCTATCCACATACACATCAGCAGAATGGCTTTGCTGCACGTAAGCGTCGACACATAGTAGAAACCGGTCTAACTCTCTTGGCACATGCATCTATACCTTTTCATTTTTGGACTGACGCGTTTTCTACAGCTTGTTTCGTCATCAACAGGCTTCCCGCACGAGTTCTACACATGAAAACTCCCATTGAGTGTCTACTCCAAGAACACCTGACTATACATTTCTCAAGATTTTTGGATGTGCTTGTTGGCCACGCCTTCGACCATATAACGGTCACAAACTCGAGTTTCGATCAAAAAAATGTGTGTTTCTTGGGTATAGTTCTCTTCATAAAGGGTATAAGTGTATCAATGTTCCATCTAATCGTGTCTATATACCTCGTGATGTTATCTTTGATGAGAATCTCTATCCTTTTTCTAATTTCTGCACGTCACAAAATCCTTCCAATTCTAGTTCACCATCACTTCCTTTGTCTGATCAATTTGTAGATGTTGCATACTCTCCTCTTTTGCTTCCTAATCATGGTGCAGATACTGGACGTGGTGCGCAGCTTGAGCACTGGATGATACAAAAGCTATGGAAGCTCCTCATGCCAATTGCATGCAGGCAGTACAGAACGCTGCGCAGGATTGCATACATGCCATCCCAAGCACTACATCAGGCGTTGGACGCATGCACGTGCATGCGCCTCACGTCGACCGCATGCAGCCCCATGCATCGGCTCCTCGAGTCGATTCGGATCAAGCCGTCCTGCGCATAGCTCCGGAGTCCGCTGCCTCATCTACGCTGGAGACCGAGCCGCGTTCCCCCTCGGTTCATGACGAGGCCTCATGTTCGTTTGTTTCTAAAGTGCACAACTCTGCATGTTCTTCTTTTTTTGCGGGTAAAATCTGTATGTTCTTAACGGAGGGTATATATTGTTATTAGTGATATTGTGATTGATTTCGATTGCAGAGGATCCCTGGAGAGAGGAAGTGCAAGAGCTATGGGCAATGCATGTGTTACTGGCGCCAGCAGTAAGGATTTCTTTTGAGCTAGCTTCCTTTTCCTTCTTACTGGGCAACTTGTGATAATAATTTGTTTGAAGTGGTATATCATGTTATCTGTTGTGATACTGATGCAAGCATCACTTTTTTTTGGTGGCTGTAAGGATTTCTTTCGAGTCTCCTTTTCTTTTCTGCTTCTTACTTGAATTAACCTAGATGGTTCATCTTATAAACAAGGTTCAGACTGTTCACAAAATCATATAAATAAGTGATGAATTATTTTACTGAAAGACAACCAAAGAAGATGTTCATCCTCATCATGATGTTAATCCTTTTCTTTCACCTCCTGTTTAGCCAAAGTAACCATCATATGTATGTGAGGAAGTTCCCAGTACTACTTGCACTTCCTTCCATCAGTTTGCCTCAGTCCAAGATCACAAAAAAAAGGTTTGCGTCTGTCCAAAGTCCCCGGGAAGAAGCAAGTAGAAATCTTAACCCATTTGCTGAGTAATTCTAGCACAGCTAAATTTGCCATTCTACATTATATTCGTGTGTACAAAGCTAGAAAAACAACAGTACATCGCATTCATTGACAATACTGCACTAATCTAACGGATCTATCATGGTCGCCTATTTGTCTCCCGGCCGGTCGTCGTGGCCTGTAGTTGTAATTTGAGCTTCTATTGTGATCCCCTGATGCTATTACTGATGCAAGGATTGTTTTCGTTTCAGGCAGCTCAAACCACGGGCAGAGTCTGAAATCCAAGGAGGCAAGGCTTATTGAGAACTCATGTGTTACTGGTTCAAGTAAGGGTTTATTTCGTGCTTCTTACTGGGCCGCTCGTGTGATAATAATTTTAGCTGCTATACATTGTGATCATTTGAACATATAGTACATTTTTCTTCAATACTTAAAAGAGTCAAATGTTCCTATTTTTCTTCCATCAGTTTGCCTGAGTCCAACTTCTATGTTTGCCTCTGTGCGAAGTCCCTGGGAAGGAAGAAGCTAGCATAAAGCTCGCCTCTTAGCAGCAAAAAAAAAAAAACTCACCCCATTTTCTGAGTAATTCTGGCACAGTGAGTTTTATCATTCTACAGATCTATATATAGTGCACAAGGACAATAAATTCTTGTGTAGAGAGCGAGAATAGCAAAAAGCACTTCACACTAATTGACAAAACTGCACTAATTTAACGGATCAATCATGAGTGCTTCTCCGTCTCATGATCTGCTGATGTGATTTGAGCTGCTATATATTGTGATCTTTTCATGCTGTTACTGATGCAAGCATTGTTGTTTTGTAGGCCAGTCAAACCAAGGGCATTGCCAGGAATTCAACGGGTCAGAGATTACCTTCAGATGGAGGATTGATGGTTTCTCCTCGCTTCTTGATAAGGGTGAAGGATGAACGTATAAAAATTATAGGATGAATGAATATGGTGTTGTTTCTGTTGTATTGATCCGACCCTCATATGGGGTATATATAGAATACATTGTGAGGGAGAGAGACTTGGAGTAGAGGGCAAGTCGTACATGTTAAACTTATTCTATCTCTAACTCCTACCTATATCTTAAACACAATAATATTCTAACATTCCCCCTCAGTCGTAGCGGGAGTGAAGCGGACGATTGCGATTGAATTTGTAGTCTTGCGCTTTCGTCGTCTTCTCCACTGCGCCATCATCAACTGCGTCTCTGATGGGTCGACACCTAGGGCGGTGACTGCGTCCCCTTCTGGTGCCTTCCTTGTCTGTCCTCTCTTCCCTCCCGCAGTCACAGCGGGAGTGGCGTGGACGCTAGTGACGACGCGGACGCTGTTGACTGAAGTTGTCGCCGATGAGTTGCTGTAGACGTAGCCATGAATGTCGATGTCGAGGTAGCCGATCATTGCGATATAGCCATGGTCGAGGTAGCCATGATCGATGGTGTAGTCGTCGTGGATGATGAAGCCGCACAAAGCCGGAGGCGCAAAAAAAATGCGCTATGACGGAGCTGCAGATGTTGACGATGCACCTTGCAGATGTCAGAGGGTGTCGCCGGCGATGAGTCCATTGGTTTTGCCAAGACCGGAGGAAGCCCACCGAGCACACATCGGTTTTGCCAGAACCGTGTGGCTGTATAGGGTCATCACTGAAGTGACGCCGTGTCGATGCAGTCGTGCCGTCGTGGATGACGCGGTCGATGCCGTCGTCGTGACGCGGTCATTGCCGTCGTCGAGGTCGCGTCTTGCAGAAAAGTCTGTCAGAGGACGCTAGGTGTCCATCTTGTGGACGAGGCGGCAGTGGTGGTGTGTTGATGAAGATATTGGTGAAGACCACATTGATGAAGACCTTGACGATGAAGTGCCTGTGATGGCGTTGCCGTGGCGTGTCGACAATGATGAGTCGCTTGAAGGCGTCCCTCGTGGCGACGAAGTGTCGATGTCGTGTCGTGTCGAAGAAGTATGTTGGCTCGTAGCCTGGCGTAGTCATACAACTTGATGTCGCTCGGCTCAATGCAGAGGCGTGGGTGTAGCCGTGCAGATCGACTGTGGCGGTCGATGCAGCCATGCAGAAGATGATGTAGCTCGGCTCCGGACGTGGCGGCCGGTGTAGATCGTACAGCTTGATGTAGATGGCAAGCCGTGCAGATCGACTGTGGCGGTCGATGCAGCCATGCAGAAGATGATGTAGCTCGGCTCCGGACGTGGCGGCCGGTGTAGATCGTACAGCTTGATGTAGATGGCAAGCCGGCGCGCAGGAGGTTGATGGAGTCGGCTTGCTGAAGATCGCGTCCGTGCGCGTGTCTCGAACGGGCTCTCCCGGTGTCCGACACACCGAGACTGCTGTGGTCGTCGGCCAGATCGGATCACGATGATGGTTGTTCCCACCCGTAGATCGCAGAGGCCCACGCGTCGTTGCCTTTTGATCCTTGCAGAAGGCCCGTGGCTCAAGTTCAAGGCACCATGCCATGCGCGTACGCATGGCGGTTTTTGCGAGTTTTGCCATGCACGTATGCATGTGCGCATGGCCTTGTTCCGCGTACAAGTCGGTGCGGTTGCTGGCGTTTGGCGATGGGTAACTCCGTGCTGAACTGCTGATTCGAAGGAGTTGCTGGTTGCGCCGTCGGGAGATCCGCGTACGATCTCGTACGTGATGGAAATCGCCGCGAGATCTACGCCCTCCCGCGATCGGAGGTGCGTCCCCTTCGCAGCTGCTCGCCACGATCGTCGTCCTCGCGCCGTGTAGACCGGTCGGATCAGTGTCCATGCGTCCGTACATGGCCGCGCCTGGCACCGCACGATTTCATGAAGAAGATCGTATTCCTGTAGGCTCCGGAATCTGAGGGTCGTTGGATTTATTTGGTGGCTAATGAAAAACTGATCTGATGGAATTTCTAACTATGAAGAATTCATCTAATCTAATCTACGGAACCAATCTGATCTTTGATCAATTGGGTGCCGCGCCCCCGGGGAGAGGAGATTAATCTCCCCGAGGGGGGCGCGCTACGGAAGGTGTGAAAGGTCTTAGGATCGGCGTCGTGAGACTAACCGCTCTAATACCATATAAATATTATAGGATGGATGAATATGGTGTTGTTTCTGTTGTATTGATCCGACCCTCATATGGGGTATATATAGAATACATTGTGAGGGAGAGAGACTTGAAGTAGAGGGCAAGTCGTACATGTTAAACCTATTCTATCTCTAACTCCTACCTATATCTTAAATACAATAATATTTTAACAGGACGAACTCCAGTGTGTTTGAGATCAGGGGGCATTACTGGTACAGTTGCTATTTTTTCAGCTATTCCAACAGAGTGGACAGCTTGATGCATCCACGTCATGAACAAAATGCGTTCTCACTTCTTTGCTGTCTCTTGACTTGATTTGCAGGAACCTGATGCTGAACCCAAGGGACAGAAAGAGTGGCGACGAAAATGAATATGTTTCTCTTATGCTTGTGCTGTTTCAACTATCTGAGAGATCCCATACGGTCGTGGAGGCAACTTTCAAGTTCTTGTTATATGATCAGTCATATGGAAAGCACCACGAACAGCATCAAGGTAGGTTAGCAAATAGTAGTTCTTTAAGCTTCACAACTAGTCGGCTACTAGATTGATAGTGTTGATTATAGCCAGTTTTTTTTTTACTAGAGGAACTACATTTGAATATTCTGTTTGCAGTGAGCCACAGTTTTCAGTCTACAAGCAGAGTCTCTGGGAGCTCATGCATGATCCCCCTCGCGAAGCTTAAGGAGCAATCCTCTGGATTCCTCGTCAAAGACAGCTGTGTTTTCGGTATCCAGTTCATCAAAGTTGTCGCTGTTAAAGGTAACGATGTGTCAGAGACGCTGTTTGTTCAGAAGACTAGCAACATCTGCAGTGACCCGCAAGTCTACACCTGGAACATTGATGATTTCTTTGTGTTGAAGAACCCGAGCACCTCCCCAGAGTTTGAGCTCTGTGGACACAAATGGTAATTGACCAATAATATTAATTCTTAATTATTGGGTTTATACAGAATTGTCTTTATTTCATTTGAACTCAAACGCTATCATATTTCGGTTTCAAAAAAACAAAGACCGTTGGAGATCGACCTGTTCTTATGAGTGATGGATTAGACCGTGTGATGTTCTCTGATTTTCAGGTTCATCACTCTCTATCCATCTGGTTACGATAAGAATGGGAACTACCTCTCCCTGTCTCTGAGCATGAAGGTTCCGGACACACTCGATAAGGACTCGGCAATCCTTGCAGAAGTTAGCATAAGCATCAAAGACCAGGAAACGGGGAACCACGCGAAATCATCAGGTTCGTCCTTTAGTACAAATTTCACGCAATAGACCAGATTTGAGATGCTGAACAAATTGATATCATCGTATTTCCTGATCGGCATGGTTTTTTTGGGGGGCCTTAGCCCGGATCCAGTTCAAGAATGATACCCACACTTCGTTATGGGACAAGTTCATATCGTTGGAAGATTTCAAGGACTCATCAAAGGGTTATCTCGTGAAGACAAAGTGCTGCATTGAAGCTCAGGTTGAAGTCATTGTTTCCTCCAAGACGGTGTAGCTAGATTATTCGTCCTCGTGGATAATCATGTCTCGTGTCGTGTGTGTGTGTGCGCGCGCTCTATACTTGCTTGAACTGCGATTCTCCATCCGTACCTTTGTTGGTTTGATTGTTGGGTCGTGCTGAACGTACAAGAAGTCTAAAACTAATGGCATTGACAAGCATGATGATGTGTGTCTCGATGTGGAAGAAGCTTTAGATGGAAACAAATGCGTAGCAGGGGAGACTTGCATAAAGATCAGAAGACACTCTGTGCTTTTGCTGCAGAGATCTTCAACTTTTACACGGGTAGTATAATAGCTACAACGCGAAGCTTATTTCCAGAAAGAGATTTATTATCAAGTGAAACAGAAGTAATAATAGTCTGAGAAAAAATCTATATGTCGAGCGAACGTATATTATGGTTACATCGGTCAAACACAATTGATTGAGGGAACCATATGGCTGGAGAGGAATGGAACTAGAGTGGGGAGGAGGGGGTGAAGGCATTGGCGATTCTGCGAAATTTTCTGCAATAGAAAACCCTTTGATCAATGCCTATAGATTTATTTGTAACTCCGTGGCAACGCACAAACATCTTTCAGTACGACGACTTTCGTGAGACAAGCATGGAGAATGGGTCAAGCTGCAAATTCCCTTCGAACTCTGTTTTTACAAGCAAACTCTTTTCAGAGTGGAAAATATTGTCAACACCAAACTGATGCCAGGTATGAGTTTGTTTCCGGCATAGTTTCTTGAAAGGTGTTGGCGCTAGTCAAACAGGGGATGTTATGACGAGTTAGTTCAGGTGAAAAGATGAATTTCGACGGACCCTTGGATGCCGTTGGGTGCTCCTTAGCATGGCCACCTTCTATCCCGGGTCTTGTATATATATTATATATACAAATAATTGGGATATATAGTTGGTCCGTCAGATGGTCAATGAGTATTGTGCTGGAGTAATTCTTGCGATTCCCATTGCTGAGCATACCGAGGATTTTGTGGCATGTAACATTGATAATAGGAGTGTTTCCTTGTCTCTCGCTGAAGTGAGAATACAAGGTGCACAGTGATATTCTGAAACGGCACGGCTGCACAGAACGCAGAGAGTACTCAAATGGTTCTGATCGTGAGGTTCAAAGATGGCAGAAGATCTGGAAAGTGCCATGGTACATCATTTTGAGACTAGCGGCAACACCTTATGACGATGTGTCTTAATGTGGGAGAAGCTTTATCTAGATAGAAATCAATGCGTAGTGGGAGAGACTACTTACATAAAAATTACCAAGACACCCTGTGCTTTGTTGTGGAGATCTTCAACTTTTACAAGTTTTAGAGGCGTAATGACTTGAGAAAGAAAGAAAAACCTTTACCGCCCAGCAAACTTTGTTGTGGACGAACTCGAGAAAGACTGGGGCCCGGAAAACCAACTCAAGATTATTCGTCTTCCATGATGCTAGATCAAGACAATAAGACAATCCTGCAGTTTCTGTCTATGGCAATTAAAGCTCGAATTTCGTTAGAACATTTCAGTTGACATGGCTTCAAAGATGAAGCACCATGTCACGCCTAAACAGCTGTTAGCGTGACTAAGGAGCTGGCTGGTGGGCCCAGCCAGCTGGCCGGCTAAGTGGAGGCGTAGGTAGCGTTAAAGGGTGGCCGCCTGTGGCTGTGTATGGCATGTGTGTGTGAACCATTCTCTGTATCCAACTTTCCTCTGAAATCTTAGCCCCTTCCCCAAGCTCATCCCCTTCCTCACCTGCTCCCTCGTCCCCTCTCTGGATCCCGATCCCCTCGATCCGATTGGGGTTGTTGCTTTGGTATTCAGAGCCAATTTTCCTTCCCCTCACCGTCGTTGCACCATCGGAGCTTGGGAGGTGGATCGGTAACATCCACCGTGTACGGTGCGAGTCCGCTCGCCGGATCTCGCCCAAAATCCGTCGCGGGGTTCGATCCCCTTTCAGGCCGAAGCAACGGCGCCTTCGAAGCCCTCCGTTGCGACGCGGCAAGTCCTGGAGGCCATGGAGGAAGGGAACGCCAACATCGAGAAGATGCTCGACTCCCTCCTCACCAAGCTCGACGAGCAGACCGCCCTCCGCGACAAGCAACTGGAGGCGCAACTCTCCTTCAACAACCAGATCGCGCTGGAGCTGCGGGGTCTTGCGCGGCAGCTCGATCTGACGCAGGCCGATGTCGATGCGGCCCGCAAGACCGTCGACTGCTCGGCCTCACCTGCGGGATCCGTCACCACGCTGGTACCACCACCGCCGCCGCCGTCTTCGCGTCACCAGCCCCCCCACGCGGAGCCCCATCGCCCCGCTTCTGCTCACGCTCGCTTGGGGGACAACCGACCACCACTCATCCCGGTTCCCCCTCTCGGTGCGCCCATGGCTGGGGTCACCGCACCGCCGCCCAGTCCCAGCTACACAGAGAGCTCCTACCACAAACCCCCAAAACACGATTTCCCCCGCTTTGACGGATCTGCACCCTACCTCTGGTTGGATCGGTGCTTGGCGTACTTTGAGCTCTACAAGGTGGGTCAACATGTTTGGGTGCCCACCGCTGCTCTGTAGATCGAAGGGCAGACAGTACACTGGCTCCAAGCGTTTCGCCAGAGCCACCGCAATTTGTCATGGGACATGTTCGCAGCCGCCCTGCTCGAAGAGTTCAGTGCGGACGAGTTCGAGCTCACTATGCACCGTCTCCTTCAACTACGGCAGACTAGCAGCGTCGCCGAGTATTGCACATCGTTTGATGAGCTCATGTATCACCTTCTGGCGCCGGATCCCTCCATGATGAACAAATTCTTCATCACCCAGTTCTGTTTGGGCTTGAAGGACGAGTTGCGCACAGCAATTCGCTTACAAGCCCCGTCGAGCATCACCCGCGCGTCGGTGCTTGCGCGCATTCAGGAGGAAGAGCTAGGCACGACACGCCCATGGGTCGGACCGGTTCCTCCAGGGCGTCCTCCTCCACCAACCAACGCGGCACCACCGCGCCAAGCGGCCGTTCCACGCGCTACCGGCGATGAATTCGCAAGGGAGCGACAACTGCGGGATTACCGGCGCGCCAACAATCTCTGCTTCAAGTGCGGGGACAAATACTCACGGGAGCATTGCTGCGCGCAGCCGGCACAATTGCTCACCATCCATGTGGGGGAGCATGGCGAGGTTCTCTCCGATGACGCGATCCATGTTCTCCAGCTCTTGGACGAGCCCGACCCACCAGCGCGGCCTGCAGAGTGCTACGTGCTGTCAGCTCAGGCGCTCGACGGCTCCGACTCGCCAAGTACCATTCGCCTGCGTGCTCTGGTGGGGAATCAGGTTATGCTGCTGCTCCTCGACTTGGGCAGCACCCACAGCTTCGTCAACAAGAGCTTCGTCGACCGCATCGGCGCGCAAACTCAACCGCTGCCTCCGATGGAAGTACGCGTCGCCAACGGCGATCGCATCACCTGTGATCGCATCGTGCCCGGCCTGAAGTGGTGGATGCAAGGGCACACCTTCTCCACACCAATGCACGAGCTCGACATCGGCGCCTAGGGCGACATTCTAGGCATGGACTGGCTGGTGGAGCACAGTCCCATGACTTCCCACTGGCAAGACAAGTTCGTCTCATTCCTCCACGACGGCGAACAAGTCACGCTGCGCGGCGTCAAGCCCAAGACCACCGAGACCCTGACGGCGGTGGAACCAGCAGAGCTTCACAATTTGATCGCCGGCAATGAGGTGTGGGCAATGGCCATGGTGGATGCCTGCCCGCCCGTCCAGACCAAGTGCAAGACACCGAGCCACACCCCGCTCTCCGATCTCCTCGACGAGTTCGTCGATTTCTTCGCCGCGCCTCACGGCCTGCTGCCACACCGGCAGTACGACCACGCCATCACGTTGGTGGAAGGGGCGATTCCAGCCAACACTCGCCTCTACCGCTACTCTCCTATGCAGAAAGACGAGATCGAGCGGCAGGTCCGTGAGATGCTGGATTCGGGGATTATCATACACAACGTGAGCCCCTACGCGGCACCGGTGTTTCTCGTCAAGAAGAAGGACAGCACCTGGAGGTTTTGCATCGATTACCGCCGGCTCAATGACGCGACAATCAAGAACAAGTTTCCCCTGCCAATCGTGGATGAACTGCTCGATGAACTAGCGGGTGCCACGGTCTTCTCCAAGTTGGATTTGCGGTCCGGCTACCATCAGATTCGAATGTGAGAAGAAGATGATGCCAAGACAGTGTTCAAAACCCATCACGGCCATTTTCAGTTCCGCGTCATGCCGTTCGGCCTCACCAATGCACCAGCAACATTTCAGTGCCTGATGAACGTGATCTTCAGTAAGTACATCCGCAAGTTCGTCATCATTTTCCTTGATGATACTTTGGTCTTCAATGAAACGATGGAAGAACACCTGGAACATGTGCGCACGGTGCTGGAATTGCTTCGTCAACACCAACTCTATGTCAAGGCCTCCAAGTGCGAGTTCGCCACCGACCACATCGACTACCTCGGCCATGTGATCTCCCGCGAGGGCGTCGCCACCAATGCGGAGAAAACCCAGGCCATGGTGCAGTGGCCTACGCCGACGATAGCGACGGAACTTCGCGGTTTCCTCGGCCTCACCGGCTATTACCGCAAGTTTGTGCCACACTACGGCATCATCGCCAAGCCCCTCACGCAGCTCCTCACCAAGAAAGGCTTTGAGTGGACCGAGCACGCTCAGGCAGCGTTCGACCTGCTCAAGCAGGCCATGGTCACCACCCCGGTGCTCGCGCTCCCCAACTTCGACAAGCCGTTCGCCATCGAAACGGATGCTTGTGACACGGGCATCGGCGCGGTGCTCACCTAGGAGGGGCACCCCGTGGCTTACTTCAGCAAGGCGCTTGGCGCGTGCAACTAGAAACTCTCCACTTATGAGAAGGAGTTTCTCGCGGTTATGATGGCGGTGGACAAATGGCGTCAGTATCTTCAGTGCGGGCCATTCGACATCCTCACAGACCACAAGAGCCTCTGCAACTTGGGCGAACAGCACCTGGAGACAGACGTACAACGCAAGGCCATGTCCAAGCTCGTCGGTCTTCAATTTTGCTTCCTGTACAAGCGCGGCCTCGACAACGGAGTGGCGGATGCGCTCTCCAGGGTGGGCAAGCTAATGGACGTGGCCGCGCTCTCGACCTGTCAGCCGACATGGTTGCAAGAGGTGGCTAACTCCTACACGACAGACGCGGATGCCCAGGAACACCTCTAGCACTTAGTCGTGTCCAGCCCGGATGCAGATGGGTACGAGCTCCATCGAGGCATCATTCATCGCCAAGGCCGGCTTTGGATTGGTGCGAACACGGCCCTGCGCACCAAGCTGATCGCCGCGCTCCACAACAGCGCGGTGGGCGGCCAGTCCGACGTCACGACGACCTATCACCGGGTCAAGAAGCATTTCGAGTGGCGTGGCCTGAAGAAGGACGTGGAGGAATTCGTGCACCAATGCACCATCTGTCAACAGGCCAAGCACGAGCATACCAAGCCGGCCGGCCTCCTCGCGCCCTTGCCCATTCCATCTGCGCCATGGGAGGACCTGACAATGGATTTCATCGAGGGCTTGCTGGTGTCCGAGAGCTGCAACTCCATCATGGTGGTCGTTGATCGCTTCACCAAGTTTGCACACTTTGTGCCACTTCGCCACCCCTTCACCGCGGCAGCAGTCGCCCGCGTGTTCTGGGACAACATTGTGAAGCTGCATGGGATTCCTTCTTCCATTGTCTCCGACCGCGACAAGATCTTCACCAGCAACCTCTGGCGTGAGCTCCTCGAGAGCGCGAGCACCAAACTTCTGTACTCGACGGCGTACCGCCTGCAGACCGATGGCCAGAGCGAGAGGGTGAACCAGTGCCTGGAGATGTACCTGCACTGCGCCGTCCACGACTCCCCAACAAGTGGCGCCGCTGGCTACCGATGGCTGAGTTCTGGTAAAATTCGACCTTCCATTCCTCCCTCAACTGCACACCCTTCAAGGCCCTGTACGGCAGAGAAGCCAATTTGGGCGCCATGGCAACCTGGGCAGAGGAGGCACCAGCCGGCGATGACCTGGACTGGGCAGCTCATACGGATGCCATCCATGCGCAACTGACGCGCGCCCAGCACCACTTCAAGAAGCAGGCGGACAAGCACTGCATCGAGCGCTCCTTCCAGGTGGGGGAACAAGTCCTACTGAAGTTACAACCCTACGTGCAACGCTCGGTGGTCTCGCGCCCATGCGCCAAGCTCGCATACAAATTCTTCGGCCCCTACACCGTGTTGGAGAAGATTGGACCGCTGGCTTACAAGCTGGATTTGCCGCCGAACAGCCGCGTGCACCCAGTCTTCCACGTCTCCCAGCTGAAGCCGTTCATGCCGGATTACACGCTGGTGTTCGCCGAGCTTCCCCGAGTCCAAGACCTGTCTGCTTCAATGGCAGAGCCCGTCAAGATTCTAGAGCGGCGCATGATGAAGCACGGTGACGCGCCCGTGGTGCGGCTCAAGATCTAGTGGTCGTCTTCGTCCTCGGACGCGGCCACCTGGGAGGACTACGATGTACTACGTCGGCGATTTCCCACGGACACCATCTGGGAGGGGGAGGCCTTGTCTTAAGGAGGAGAGAATGTCACGCCTAAACAGCTGTTAGCGTGACTAAGGAGCTGGCTGGTGGGCCCAGCCAGCTGGCCGGCCAAGTGGAGGCGTAGGTAGCGTTAAAGGGTGGCTGCCTATGGCTGTGTATGGCATGTGTGTGTGTGAACCATTCTCTGTATCCAACTTTCCTCTGAAATCTTAGCCCCTTCCCCAAGCTCATCCCCTTCCTCACCTGCTCCCTCGTCCCCTCTCTGGATCCCGATCCCCTCGATCCGATTGGGGTTGTTACACACCACCACCCTCCTAAACGGCCACCCCTACGAGGACTAAAAATCCTAGCCTAAACTTACCAGACGAGGTCTTCCGCCCAGTTGCCGCTTTCACGATCACCCCCTTGACAATCTTCCGGGAAACTTTAGAAGTTTGACCGTGTACAAACTCACCCCTTCGACGATCTTCCCTGCGGTGTCGAGGTGCATATTGTGCATCGACTTGCTAGGTGTGGCATGAGTTGCGACTTGTGTTGAAATTCAGCTGGCACTTGCGCGCAGCAAACACACCGCAGGGAGGGCGACACGTAAGGGGCCTTTGCGTTCCTCAAGTAGCCAGCACGCCCAAAATGGATACTGCCTACTTACACGAAACGATCACTACTAGACATGCATCTCTCCACTTCAAGAAAGCAGACGAAGGAGGCAGGAAGAAGTGGGCGTAGCCGCGTAGGTAGCTTTGTTTTTTTAGAAAAGGGGGGCCTCCCCGGCCTCTGCATCAACATGAATAAAAAAGGTTCAACAAGGTCTCAATATCTCCGCAAGTAAAGAAAGATAAGATAAGACAAAAGGCTCACACAGAACCAAAAGGATAGACACACTAACTAGCCAAAAGAGATAAACCACAACCGGCTGGCTCGAAAATAGACAGGGAAACTAATTGCCTATCCTATTACATGACCGCCATCCAAACCGGTTGAAGATATCCCGAGCTACCGTCTCCCGGCGGGTAGATCCAGTAACCAAACGCTCCCTGGCCTCCGTCGGAGTGAGTAGCGACCAGGAACGGATCAACGCCGTAGCTCTGAAGATAACCTGCAAAAAATGAATGTTTGTTGTTCTGTTAAAAAACCAAATCATTTCTGCAATTCCAGAGCGCCCACACCAAGGCGCACTCGCTAACCCGGGCTCTACCCTGTTAAGCCACGTTCCAAATAACGTGTTGACTGAATTCGGTGGAGAAATATTGAAAGCAATATGGACCGTCCTCCATAAAACTCTAGCTAGTGGGCAATCAAGAAAAAGATGTTTAATTGTTTCACCCCGATCACAGAAACTACACCTAGTAGGCCCTGTCTAATTACGCTTTGTCAAGTTGTCCTTGGTTAAAATAACTTGTTTGTGTAGAAACCACATAAACACTTTGATTTTCAAAGGAACTTTGACATCCCACACATGCTTGGAACTAGGAATCGATCTCGAATTGATGACATCAACATACATTGATTTAACTGTAAATTCACCCGACCTAGTGAGATTCCAGCGTAATCTATCGGGTTGTTGTGAACATTGGACATTCATCAGTCTCCTAACTAGATGTAGCCAATCTTCCCAACGATTACCCACTAACGGCCTTCTAAACTGAATATTAAGGGGGATTGAATGAAACACCGTTGCAACGAAAGCCTCACGTCGTTGAACAATACGATATAACGACGGGTATTGGATGGCAAGGGGCGCCCCTCCGAGCCAAGTATCCTCCCAGAATCTCGTACTGGCACCGTCACCAACAATAAACTTTGTCCTCTGAAACAATGAAAGCTTTACTTTCATAAGCCCTTTCCAAAAGGGTGAATCATGTTGGAAATATGCCCTAGAGGCAATAATAAATTGGTTATTATTATTATATTTCCTTGTTCATGATAATCGTTTATTATCCATGCTATAATTGTATTGATAGGAAACTCAGATACATGTGTGGGTACATAGACAACACCATGTCCCTAGTGAGCCTCTAGTTGACTAGCTCGTTGATCAACAGATGGTTACGGTTTCTTGACCATGGACATTGGATGTCGTTGATAACGGGATCACATCATTAGGAGAATAATGTGATGGACAAGACCCAATCCTAAGCCTAGCACAAAGATCGTAGTTCGTATGCTAAAGCTTTTCTAATGTCAAGTATCATTTCCTTAGACCATGAGATTGTGCAACTCCCGGATACCGTAGGAATGCTTTGGGTGTACCAAACGTCACAACGTAACTGGGTGGCTATAAAGGTGCACTACAGGTATCTTCGAAAGTGTCTGTTGGGTTGGCACGAATCGAGACTGGGATTTGTCACTCCGGTTAACGGAGAGGTATCTCTGGGCCCACTCGGTAGGACATCATCATAATGTGCACAATGTGACCAAGGGGTTGATCACGGGATGATGTGTTATGGAACGAGTAAAGAGACTTGCCGGTAACGAGATTGAACAAGGTATCGGCATACCGACGATCGAATCTCGGGCAAGTAAAATACCGCTAGACAAAGGGAATTGTATACGGGATCGATTGAGTCCTTGACATCGTGGTGTTGGAAATATGCCCTAGAGGCAATAATAAAAGTATTATTATATTTCAATGTTCATGATAAATGTCTTTTATTCATGCTATAACTGTATTATCCGGAAATCGTAATACACGTGTGAATACTTAGACCACAATATGTCCCTGGTGAGCCTCTAGTTGACCAGCTCATTGTGATCAACAGATAGTCATGGTTTCCTGACTATGGACATTGGATGTCGTTGATAACGGGATCACATCATTAGGAGAATGATGTGATGGACAAGACCCAATCCTAAGCATAGCATAAAAGATCGTGTAGTTCGTTTTGCTAGAGCTTTGCCAATGTCAAGTATCTCTTCCTTAGACCATGAGATCGTGTAACTCCCGGATACCGTAAGAATGCCTTGGGTGTATCAAACGTCACAACGTAACTGGGTGACTATAAAGGTGCATTACAGGTATCTCCGAAAGTAGCTGTTGGGTTGACACGGATCGAGACTGGGATTTGTCACTCCGTATGACGGAGAGGTATCACTGGGCCCACTCGGTAATGCATCATCATTATGAGCTCAATGTGACCAAGGTGTTGGACACGGGATCATGCATTGCGGTACGAGTAAAGTGACTTGCCGGTAACGAGACTGAACAAGGTATTGGGATACCGACGATCGAGTCTCGGGCAAGTAACGTACCGATTGACAAAGGGAATTGTATACAGGGTTTGATCGAATCCTCGACATAGTGGTTCATCCGATGACAACATCGAGGAGCATGTGGGAGCCATCATGGGTATCCAGATCCCGCTGTTGGTTATTGGCCTGAGAGCGTCTCGGTCATGTCTGCATGTCTCCCGAACCCGTAGGGTCTACACACTTAAGGTTCGGTGACGCTAGGGTTATTAGGAAGACTAGTATGTGACTACCGAATGTTGTTCGGAGTCCCGGATGGGATCCTGGACGTCACGAGGAGATCCGGAAGGGTCCGGAGGTAAAGATTTATATATGGGAAGTTGTCAAACGGACACCGGGAAGATTCGGGGTCATACCGGTATTGTACCGGGGCCACCGGAAGGGTTCCGGGGGTCCACCGGGAGGGGCCACCCCTCCCGGGGGGCCACATGGGCTGCGTGGGGCAGGGAAGCCAGCCCCTGGTGGGCTGGCCGCACCCCCCTCCCTTGGGCCCATGCGCCTAGGGTTGAGGGGGAACCCTAGAGGGGGCGCCCCCCTTGACTTGGGGGGCAAGCCACCCTCTTCCCCTCTCCCCTTGGCCGCCGCACCCCCCCTAGATGGGTTCTATGGGGCCGGCCCCCTTATCCCTTCCCCCTATAAATAGAGGGGTGAGGGGAGGGCAGCTGTACCATCGTCCAAGGCGCAGCCCTCCCCACCCCAACACCTCTCCTCCTCCGTTGTGTGCTCGGCGAAGCCCTGTCGGAGTACTGCCTCTCCACCATGACCACGCCGTCGTGCTGCCGGTGGAGCTGTCTTCCTCAACCTCTCCTTCCCCTTGCTGGATCAAGAAGGAGGAGACGTCTCCCGTCCCGTACGTGTGTTGAACGTGGAGGTGCTGTCCGTTCAGCACTTGGTCATCGGTGATTCGAATCACGTCGAGTACGACTACATCATCACCTTGCAAGCTTCCGCACGCGATCTACAAGTGGTATGTAGATGCAAACTCTCTCCCTTGACTCGTTGCTTAGATGAACTCATAGATGGATCATGGTGAAACCGTAGGAAAAATTTTAATTTTCTGCAACGTTCCCCAACAGTGGCATCATGAGCTAGGTCTATGCGTAGTTCTCTAATGCACGAGTAGAACACAATTTGTTGTGGGCGTGGATTTTGTCATCTTACTTGCCTCTACTAGTCTTTTCTTGCTCAACGGTATTGTGGGATGAAGCGGCCCGGACCAACCTTACACGTACGCTTACGTGAGACCGGTTCCACCGACTGACATGCACTAGTTGCATAAGGTGGCTGGCGGGTGTCTGTCTCTCCCACTTTAGTTGGAGCGGAATCGATGAACAGGGCCCTTATGAAGGGTAAATAGAAGTTGACAAAATCACGTTGTGGTGAATCGTAGGTAAGAAAACGTTCTTGCTAGAACCCAATTGCAGCCACGTAAAAGATGCAACAACAATTAGAGGACGTCTAACTTGTTTTTGCAGCGATTGATCATGTGATGTGATATGGCCAGAAGTTGTGATGAATGATGAATTGTGATGTATGAGATCATGTTCTTTGTAATAGGATTCACGACTTGCATGTCGATGAGTATGACAACCGGCAGGAGCCATAGGAGTTGTCATTATTTTTTGTATGACCTGCGTGTCATTGATTAACGCCATGTAAACTACTTTACTTTGTTGCTAAACGTTAGTCATAGAAGTAGAAGTAGTCGTTGGCGTGACAACTTCATGAAGACACGATGATGGAGATCATGATGATGGAGATCATGGTGTCAAGCCGGTGACAAGATGATCATGGAGCCCCAAAGATGAAGATCAATGGAGCTATATGATATTGGCCATATCATGTCACAACTATATAATTGCATGTGATGTTTATTATGTATTATGCATCTTGTTTACTTAGGACGATGGTAGTAAATAAGATGATCCCTTATAAAATTTCAAGAAGTGTTCTCCCCTAACTGTGCACCGTTGCTACAGTTCGTCGCTTCTAAGCACCACGTGATGATCGGGTGTGATGGATTCTTACGTTCACATACAACGGGTGTAAGACAGTTTTACAAAGCGAAAACACTTAGGGTTAACTTGACGAGCCTAGCATGTGCAGACATGGCCTCAGAACACGGAGACCGAAAGGTCGAACACGAATTGTATAGAAGATAAGATCAACATGAGAATGTTCACCGACGATGACTAGTCCGTCTCACGTGATGATCGGACACGGGCTAGTCGACTCGGATCGTGTAACACTTAGATGACTAGAGGGATGTCTAATCTAAGTGGGAGTTCATAATTTGATTAGAACTTTATTATCATGAACTTAGTCTAAAACCTTTGCAAATATGTCTTGTAGATCAATGGCCAACGCTAATGTCAACATGAACTTCAACGCGTTCCTAGAGAAAACCAAGCTGAAAGATGATGGCAGCAACTATACGGACTGGGTCCGGAACCTGAGGATCATCCTCATAGCTGCCAGGAAACAATATGTCCTAGAAGGACCGCTAGGTGACGCTCCCGTCCCCGAGAACCAAGACATTATGAATGCTTGGCAAGCTCGCGCTGATGATTACTCCCTCGTTCAGTGCGGCATGCTTTACAGCTTAGAACCGGGGCTCCAAAAACATTTTGAGCACCACGGAGCATATGAGATGTTCGAAGAGCTGAAACTAGTTTTTCAAGCTCATGCCCGGGTCGAGAGATATGATGTCTCCGACAAGTTCTACAGTTGTAAGATGGAGGAAAACAGTTCTGTCAGTGAGCACATCCTAAAGATGTCTGGGTTGCACAACCGTATGACCCAGCTGAACATTAACCTCCCAGATGAGGCGGTCATTGACAGAATCCTCCAGTCGCTCCCACCAAGCTACAAGAGCTTTGTGATGAACTACAACATGCAGGGGATGGAAAAGACCATTCCTGAAGTGTTCTCGATGCTGAAGTCAGCAGAGGCTGAAATCAAGAAAGAATATCGAGTGTTGATGGTCAATAAGACCACTAAGTTCAAAAAGGGCAAGGGTAAGAAGAACTTCAAGAAGGACGGAAAAGATGTTGCCGCGCCTGGTAAACCAGTTACCGGGAAGAAGTCAAAGAATGGACCCAAACCTGAGACTGAGTGCTTTTATTGCAAGGGGAAGGGTCACTGGAAGCAGAACTGCCCCAAATACTTAGCGGATAAGAAGGCCGGCAACACCAAAGGTATATTTGATATACATGTGATTGATGTGTACCTTACCAGTACTCGTAGTAACTCCTGGGTATTTGATACCGGTGCCGTTGCTCATATTTGTAACTCACAGCAGGAGCTGCGGAATAAACGGAGACTGGCGAAGGACGAGGTGACGATGCGCGTCGGGAATGGTTCCAGAGTTGATGTGATCACCGTCGGCACGCTACCTCTACATTTACCTACGGGATTAGTTTTGAACCTTAATAATTGTTATTTAGTGCCAAGTTTGAGCATGAACATTGTATCTGGATCTCGTTTAATACGAGATGGCTACTCATTTAAGTCTGAGAATAATGGTTGTTCGATTTATATGAGAGATATGTTTTATGGTCATGCTCCGATGGTCAATGGTTTATTCTTAATGAATCTCGAGCGTAATATTACACATGTTCATAGTGTAGATGCCAAAAGATTTAAAGTTGATAATGATAGTCCCACATACTTGTGGCACTGCCGCCTTGGTCACATTGGTGTCAAGCGCATGAAGAAGCTCCATGCCGATGGACTTTTGGAGTCTCTTGATTATGAATCATTTGACACATGCGAACCATGCCTTTTGGGCAAGATGACCAAGACTCCGTTCTCCGGAACAATGGAGCGAGCAACCAACTTGTTGGAAATCATACATACCGATGTGTGCGGTCCAATGAGCGTTGAGGCTCGCGGAGGATATCGTTATGTTCTCACTCTCACTGATGACTTAAGTAGATATGGGTATGTCTACTTAATGAAACACAAGTCTGAGACCTTTGAAAAGTTCAAGGAATTTCAGAATGAGGTGGAGAATCAACGTGACCGAAAGATAAAGTTCCTACGATCAGATCGTGGAGGAGAATATTTAAGTCACGAATTTGGCACACACTTAAGGAAATGTGGAATTGTTTCACAACTCACGCCGCCTGGAACACCTCAACGAAACGGTGTGTCCGAACGTCGTAATCGCACTCTATTGGATATGGTGCGGTCTATGATGTCTCTTACTGATTTACCGCTATCATTTTGGGGATACGCTCTAGAGACAGCTACATTCACTTTAAATAGGGCACCGTCTAAATCCGTTGAGACGACACCATATGAATTATGGTTTGGAAAGAAACCTAAGTTGTCGTTTCTAAAAGTTTGGGGATGCGATGCTTATGTCAAGAAACTTCAACCTGAAAAGCTCGAACCCAAGTCGGAAAAATGCGTCTTCATAGGATACCCTAAGGAAACTGTCGGGTATACCTTCTACTTAAGATCCGAAGGCAAGATCTTTGTTGCCAAGAACGGATGCTTTTTGGAAAAAGAGTTTCTCTCGAAAGAAGTAAGTGGGAGGAAAGTAGAACTCGATGAAGTACTGCTTCTTGAGCGGGAAAGTGGCGCAGCGCAGGAAACCGTTCCTGTGATGCCCACTCCAACTGAAGAGGAAAACAATGATGATGATCAAGGTACTTCGGATCAAGTTACTGCTGAACTTCGTAGGTCTACAAGGACACGTTCCGCACCAGAGTGGTACGGCAACCCTGTCCTGGAAATCATGTTGTTAGACAACAATGAACCTTCGAACTATGAAGAAGCGATGGCGGGCCCAGATTCCAACAAATGGCTTGAAGCCATGAAATCCGAGATAGTATCCATGTACGAAAACAAAGTATGGACTTTGACAGACTTGCCCGATGATCGGCGAGCGATAGAAAACAAATGGATCTTTAAGAAGAAGACGGACGCGGATGGTAATGTCACCATCTATAAAGCTCGACTTGTCGCTAAGGGTTATCGACAAGTTCAAGGGATTGACTACGACGAGACATTCTCTCCCGTAGCGAAGCTAAAGTCCGTCCGAATCATGTTAGCAATTGCCGCATACTATGATTATGAGATATGGCAGATGGACGTCAAAACGGCATTCCTTAACGGGCATCTTAAGGAAGAGCTGTATATGATGCAGCCGGAAGGTTTTGTCGATCCTAAGAACGCTAACAAAGTGTGCAAGCTCCAGCGATCCATTTATGGACTGGTGCAAGCATCTCGGAGTTGGAACATTCGCTTTGATGAGATGATCAAAGCGTTTGGGTTTATGCAGACTTATGGAGAAGCCTGCGTTTACAAGAAAGTGAGTGGGAGCTCTGTAGCATTTCTCATATTATATGTAGATGACATACTCTTGATGGGAAATAATATAGAATTTCTGGACAGCATTAAGGCCTACTTGAATATGTGTTTTTCAATGAAGGACCTTGGAGAAGCTGCTTATATATTAGGCATCAAGATCTATAGAGATAGATCGAGACGCCTCATAGGTCTTTCACAAAGCACATACCTTGACAAGGTTTTGAAGAAATTCAAAATGGATCAGTCCAAGAAGGGGTTCTTGCCTATGTTACAAGGTGTGAGACTGAGCTCGGCTCAGTCACCGACCACGGCAAAAGATAAAGAAGAGATGAGTGTCATCCCCTATGCTTCAGCCATAGGATCTATTATGTATGCCATGCTGTGTACCAGACCCGATGTAAACCTTGCCGTAAGTTTGGTAGAAGATACCAAAGTAATCCCGGCAAGGAACACTGGACACGGTCAAGAATATCCTGAAGTACCTGAAAAGGACGAAGGACATGTTTCTCGTTTATGGAGGAGACGAAGAGCTCGTCATAAAGGGTTACGTCGACGCTAGCTTCGACTCAGATCTGGATGACTCTAAGTCACAAACCGGATACGTGTATATGTTGAATGGTGGAGCAGTAAGCTGGTGCAGCTGCAAGCAGAGCGTCGTGGCGGGATCTACATGTGAAGCGGAGTACATGGCAGCCTCGGAGGCAGCGCATGAAGCGATTTGGGTGAAGGAGTTCATCACCGACCTAGGAGTCATACCCAATGCGTCGGGGCCGATCAAACTCTTCTGTGACAACACTGGAGCTATTGCCCTTGCCAAGGAGCCCAGATTTCACAAGAAGACCAGGCACATCAAGCGTCGTTTCAACTCCATCCGTGAAAATGTTCAAGATGGAGACATAGAGATTTGCAAAGTGCACACGGACCTGAATGTGACAGATCCGCTGACTAAACCTCTCTCGCGTGCAAAACATGATCAACACCAGAACTCTATGGGTGTTCGATTCATCACAATGTAACTAGATTGGTGACTCTAGTGCAAGTGGGAGACTGTTGGAAATATGCCCTAGAGGCAATAATAAAAGTATTATTATATTTCAATGTTCATGATAAATGTCTTTTATTCATGCTATAACTGTATTATCCGGAAATCGTAATACACGTGTGAATACTTAGACCACAATATGTCCCTGGTGAGCCTCTAGTTGACCAGCGCATTGTGATCAACAGATAGTCATGGTTTCCTGACTATGGACATTGGATGTCGTTGATAACGGGATCACATCATTAGGAGAATGATGTGATGGACAAGACCCAATCCTAAGCATAGCATAAAAGATCGTGTAGTTCGTTTTGCTAGAGCTTTGCCAATGTCAAGTATCTCTTCCTTAGACCATGAGATCGTGTAACTCCTGGATACCGTAAGAATGCCTTGGGTGTATCAAACGTCACAACGTAACTGGATGACTATAAAGGTGCATTACAGGTATCTCCGAAAGTAGTTGTTGGGTTGACACAGATCGAGACTGGGATTTGTCACTCCGTATGACGGAGAGGTATCACTGGGCCCACTCGGTAATGCATCATCATTATGAGCTCAATGTGACCAAGGTGTTGGACACGGGATCATGCATTGCGGTACGAGTAAAGTGACTTGCCGGTAACAAGACTGAACAAGGTATTGGGATACCGACGATCGAGTCTCGGGCAAGTAACGTACCGATTGACAAAGGGAATTGTATACAGGGTTTGATCGAATCCTCGACATAGTGGTTCATCCGATGACAACATCGAGGAGCATGTGGGAGCCATCATGGGTATCCAGATCCTGCTGTTGGTTATTGGCATGAGAGCGTCTCGGTCATGTCTGCATGTCTCCCGAACCCGTAGGGTCTACACACTTAAGGTTCGGTGACGCTAGGGTTATTATGAAGACTAGTATGTGACTACCGAATGTTGTTCGGAGTCCCGGATGGGATCCTGGACGTCACGAGGAGATCCGGAAGGGTCCGGAGGTAAAGATTTATATATGGGAAGTTGTCAAACGGACACCGGGAAGATTCGGGGTCATACCGGTATTGTACCAGGGCCACCGGAAGGGTTCCGGGGGTCCACCGGGAGGGGCCACCCCTCCCGGGGGGCCACATGGGCTGCGTGGGGCAGGGAGCCAGCCCCTGGTGGGCTGGCCGCACCCCCCTCCCTTGGGCCCATGCGCCTAGGGTTGAGGGGAACCCTAGAGGGGGCGCCCCCCTTGACTTGGGGGGCAAGCCACCCTCTTCCCCTCTCCCCTTGGCCGCCGCACCCCCCCTAGATGGGTTCTAGGGGGCCGGCCCCCTTATCCCTTCCCCCTATAAATAGAGGGGTGAGGGGAGGGCAGCCGTACCATCCTCCAAGGCGCAGCCCTCCCCACCCCAACACCTCTCCTCCTCTGTTGTGTGCTCGGCGAAGCCCTGTCGGAGTACTGCCTCTCCACCATCACCACGCCGTCGTGCTACCGGTGGAGCTGTCTTCCTCAACCTCTCCTTCCCCTTGCTGGATCAAGAAGGAGGAGACGTCTCCCGTCCCGTACGTGTGTTGAACGCGGAGGTGCTGTCCGTTCAGCACTTGGTCATCGGTGATTCGAATCACGTCGAGTACGACTACATCATCACCTTGCAAGCTTCCGCACGCGATCTACAAGTGGTATGTAGATGCAAACTCTCTCCCTTGACTCGTTGCTTAGATGAACTCATAGATGGATCTTGGTGAAACCGTAGGAAAATTTTTAATTTTCTGCAACGTTCCCCAACACGTGGTTCATCCGATGAGACCATCGTGGAACATGTGGGAGCCAACATGGGTATCCAGATCCCGCTGTTGGTTATTGACCGGAGAACGTCTCGGTCATGTCTACATGGTTCCCGAACCCGTAGGGTCTACACACTTAAGGTTCGATGACGCTAGGGTTATAAAGGAAGTTTGTATGTGGTTACTGAATGTTGTTCGGAGTCCCGGATGAGATCCCGGACATCACGAGGAGTTCCGGAATGGTCCGGAGGTAAAGATTTATATATGGGAAGTCCTGTTTTGGTCACCGGAAAAGTTTCGGGTTTTTCCGGTAACGTACCGGGACCACCGGGAGGGTCCCGGGGGTCCACCAAGTGGGGCCACCAACCCTGGAGGGCTGCATGGGCCAAGTGTGGGAGGGGACCAGCCCCAGGTGGGCTGGTGCGCCCCCCACAGGGCCCAAGGCACAGGGAAGTGGGGAAAGGGGGCAAACCCTAGGGCAGATGGGCCCTAAGGCCCACCCTAGGTGCGCCTCCCCCTCTTCCCCTTCTGGCCGCCACCAGATGGCATCTGGGGGCTGCCGCCACCTCTGGGGAGGGAACCCTAGAGGGGGCGCAGCCCCCTCCCCTCCTCCTATAAATAGTGGGGGTTTTGGGGCTGCCAGAGACATGAGAACTTCTCCTCTTGGCGCAGCCCTACCTCTCTCCCTTCTCCTCTCCCGCAGTGCTTGGCGAAGCCCTGCTGGATCACCACGCTCCTCCATCACCACCACGCCGTTGTGCTGCTGCTGGATGGAGTCTTCCTCAACCTCTCCCTCTCTCCTTGCTGGATCAAGGCGTGGGAGACGTCACCGGGCTGTACGTGTGTTGAACGCAGAGGTGCCGTCCGTTCGGCACTAGGATCTCCGGTGATTTGGATCACGATGAGTACGACTCCTTCAACCTCGTTCTCTTGAACGCTTCCGCTTAGCGACCTACAAGGGTATGTAGATGCACTCTCCTTCCCCTCGTTGCTGGTTTCTCAATAGATAGATCTTGGTGACACGTAGGAAAATTTTGAATTTCTGCTACATTCCCCAACAGTGGCATCATGAGCTAGGTCTATTGCGTAGATTCTTTGCACGAGTAGAACACAAAGTAGTTGTGGGCGTTGATTTTGTTCAATCTGCTTACCGTTACTAGTCCAATCTTGTTTCGACGGTATTATGGGATGAAGCGGCCCGGACCGACCTTACACGTACACTTATGTGAGACAGGTTCCACCGACTGACATGCACTTGGTGCATAAGGTGGCTAGCGGGTGCCAGTCTCTCCCACTTTAGTCGGAACGGATTCGATGAAAAGGGTCCTTATGAAGGGTAAATAGCAATTGACATATCACGTTGTGGTTTGCGTAGGTAAGAAACGTTCTTGCTAGAAACCCATAGCAGCCACGTAAAACATGCAAACAACAATTAGAGGACGTCTAACTTGTTTTTGCAGGGTATGCTATGTGATGTGATATGGCCAAGAAGAATGTGATGAATGATATGTGATGTATGAGATTGATCATGTTCTTGTAATAGGAATCACGACTTGCATGTCGATGATTATGACAACCAGCAGGAGCCATAGGAGTTGTCTTTATTTATTGTATGACCTGCGTGTCATTGAACAACGCCATGTAATTACTTTACTTTATTGCTAACCGGTAGCCATAGTAGTAGAAGTAATAAGTTGGCGAGACAACTTCATGGAGACACGATGATGGAGATCATGATGATGGAGATCATGGTGTCAGGCCGGTGACGATGATGATCATGGAGCCCCGAAGATGGAGATCAAAAGGAGCAATATGATATTGGCCATATCATGTCACTTTTTGATGGCATGTGATGTTTATCATGCTTATGCATCTTATTTGCTTAGTACGACGGTAGTAAATAAGATGATCCCTCATTAAAATTTCAAGAAAGTGTTTCCCCTAACTGTGCACCGTTGCGAAAGTTCGTCGTTTCTAAGCACCACGTGATGATCGGGTGTGATGGATTCTTACGTTCACATACAACGGGTGTAAGACAGATTTACACACGCAAAACACTTAGGTTAACTTGACGAGCCTAGCATGTACAGACATGGCCTCGGAACACAAGAGACTGAAAGGTCGAGCATGAGTCGTATGGTAGATACGATCAACATGAAGATGTTCACCGATGATGACTAGTCCGTCTCACGTGATGATCGGACACGGCCTAGTTGACTCGAATCATGTAATCACTTAGATGACTAGACGGATGTCTATCTGAGTGGGAGTTCATAAGATGAACTTAATTATCCTGAACATAGTCAAAAGATCTTTGCAAATTATGTCGTAAGCTCGCGCATATAGTTCCACTGTTTAGATATGTTCCTAGAGAAAATATAGTTGAAAGTTGATAGTAGCGATCATGCGGACAGTAGAAAGCTTATGTCCTTAATGCACCGCTCAGTGTGCTGAACCCCAAACATCGTTTGTGGATGTTGCGAACGTCGGACATACACGTTTTGATAACTACGTGATAGTTCAGTTAAACGGTTTAGAGTTGAGGCACCAAAGACGTTTTTCGAAATGTCGCGGAACATATGAAATGTTCCAAGGGCTGAAATTGGGATTTCAGGCTCGTGCCCACGTCAAGAGGTATAAGACCTCCGATAATTTTCTTAGCCTGCAAACTAACGGAGAAAAGCTCAATCGTTGAGCTTGTGCTCAGATTGTCTGAGTGCAACAATCACTTGAATCGAGTGGGAGTTGATCTTCCAGATGAGATAGTGATTTTTCTCCAAAGTCATTGCCACCAAGCTGCTAGAGCTTCGTGATGACCTATAACATATCAGGGATAGATGATCCTTGAGGTATTCACGATGTTTGACACCGCGAAAGTAGAAATCAAGAAGGAGCATCAATTGTTGATGGTTGGTGAAACCACTACTTTCAAGAAGGGCAAGGGCTAGAAGGGACACTTCATGAAACGGCAAATCAGTTGCTGCTCCAGTGAAGAAACCCAAGGTTGAACCCAAACCCGAGACTAAGTGCTTATGTAATAAGGGGAACAACCACTGGAGCAGAATTACCCTAGATACTTGGTAGATAAGAAGGCATGCAAGGTCGATAGAAGTATATTGGATAGACATTATGTTAATGTGTACTTTACTAGTACTCCTAGTAGCACCAGGGTATTAAGATACCGGTTCGGTTGCTAAGTGTTAGTAACTCGAAATAAAAGAGCTACGGAATAAAAGGAGACTAGCTACAGGTGAGCTGACGATATGTGTTGGAAGTGTTTCCAAGTTTGATGTGATCAAACATCGCACGCTCCCTCTACCATCAAGATTAGTATTAAACCTGAATAATTGTCATTTGGTGTTTGCGTTGAGCATAGACATGATTGGATTATGTCTATCGCAATACGGTTATTCATTTAAGGAGAATAATGGTTACTCTGTTTATTTGAATAATACCTTCAATGGTCTTGCACCTAAGGGAATGGTTTATTCAATCTCGATCGTAGTGATACACATTTTCATGCCAAAAGATATAAGATAGTAATGATAGTACCACTTACTTGTGGCACTACCATGTAAGTCATATTGGTATAATACGCATGAAGAAGCTCCATGTTGATGGATCTTTGGACTCACTCGTTTTTGAAAAGTTTGAGACATGCAAACCATGTCTATTGGTGTAGACGCATGAAGAAACTCCATGCAGATGGATCATTTGGACTCACTTGATTTTGAATCACTTGAGATATGCAAATCATACCACATAGGCAAGATGACTGAAAAGCCTTGTTTTCAGTAAGATGGAACAAGATAGCAACTTGTTGGAAGTAACACACTTTGATGTGTGCAGTCCAATGAGTGCCGAGGCATGCAGTGAATATCGTTATGTTCTGGCTTCACAGATGATTTGAGTAGATGTTGAGTATATTTACTTAATGAAACACAAAGTCTGAATTATTGAAAGGTTCAAGTAATTTCAGAGTGAAGTTAAAGATCATTGTGACAAGAGGATAAAATGTCTATGATATGATCATAGAGATGAGTATCTGAGTTACGAGCTTTGGCATGCAATTAAGACATTGTGGGAATTTTTTCACAATTAATACCGCCTGGAACACCATAGTGTGATGGTGTGTCCGAACATCATAGTTGCACCCTATTGGATATGGTGTGTACCATGATGTCTCTTATCGAATTACCACTATCGTTCATGGGTTAGGCATTAGAGACAACCACACTCACTTTAATAGGGTACCACGTAATTCCGTTGAGATGACACCGTTTGGAGAAACCTAAGTTGTCGTTTCTTAAAAGGTTTGGGGCTGCGACGCTTATGTGGAAAAGTTTCAGGTTGATAAGCTCGATCCCAAAGCGGATAAAATGCATCTTCATAGGACACCCAAAGCAGTTGGGTATACCTCCCAATTCAGATCCGAAAGCAATAGGGATTGTTTCTTGAATCGGGTCCTTTCTCGAGGAAAAGTTTGTCTCGAAGAATTGAGTGGGAGGATGGTGGAGACTTGATGAGGTTATTGAACCGTCACTTCAACTAGTGTGTAGCAGGGCATAGGAAGTTGTTCCTGTGGCACCTACACCAATTGAAGTAGAAGCTTATGATAGTGATCATGAAGTTTTGGATCAAGTCACTACCGTACCTCGTAGGGTGACAAGGATGCGTACCACTTCAGAGTGGCACAGTAATCCTGTCTTGAAGGTCATGTTGCTAGACAACAATGAACCTACGAGCTATGGAGAAGCGATGATGGGCCCAAATTCCGACAAATGGTTAGAAGCCATGAAATCCGAGATAGGATCCATGAATCATAACAAAGCATGGACTTTGGTGTACTTGCCCGATGATCGGCAAGCCATTGAAATAAATGGATCTTTAAGAAGAAGACGGACGTGGACGGTAATGTCACCGTCTATGAAGCTCGACTTGTGGCGAAGAGTTTTTCACAAGTTCAAGGAGTTGAGTACGATGAGATTTTCTCATCCGTAGCGATGCTTAAGTCCGTCGGAATCATGTTAGCATTAGCTGCATTTATGAAATCTGGCAGATGGATGTCAAGACGAGTTTCCTTACCAGTTTTCGTAAGGAAAGGTTGTATGTGATACAATCAGAAAAGTTTTATCGATCCTAAGGATGCTAAAAGGTATGCTGGCTCTAGCGATCCTTCTAAGGACTGGAGTAAGCATCTCGGAGTTGGAATGTGCGCTTTGATAAGATGATCAAAGATTTTGGGTTTATACAAAGTTCATGAGAAACTTGTATTTCCAAAGAAGTGAGTGGGAGCACTATGGAATTTTTGATAAGTATATGTTGTTGACATATTGTTGATCAGAAATGATGTAGAATTTCTAGAAAGCATATAGGGTTATTTGAAAGGTGTTTTTCAATGGAAAACCTGGATTAGGCTACTTGAACAATAAGCATCAAGATCTATAGGATAAAAATGCTTAATAGTACTTTCAAATGAGCACATACCTTGACATGATCTTGAAGGTGTTCAAGATGGATCAGTCAAAGAAGGAGTTCTTGCCTGAGTTGTAAGGTATGAAGTTAAGAGTTAAAGCTCAACCACGGCAGAAGAGAGACAAAGGACGAAGGTCGTCCCCTATGCTTCAGATGTAGGGTCTATAGTATGCTATGATGTGTACCACACCGAAGTGTACCTTGCCATGAGTCAGTCAAGGGGTACAAGAATGATCCAGAAATGGGGATCACTGGACAGCGGTCAAAAATTGTCCTTGGAGTAAATAAGGACATGTTTCTCGATTATGGAGGTGATAAAGAGTTTGGCGTAAAGGGTTACGTCGATGCAAGCTTTAACACCTATCCGAATGACTCTGAGTAGCAAAACGGATATGTATAGTGGAGCAACCATTTGGAATAGCTCCAAGTGGAGCGTGGAAGCAGCATTTACAATATGACATAGAGAATTGCGAAGTACATACAGATCTGAATGTTGCAGACCCGTTGACTAAAACCTCTCTCACAAGCAAAACATGATCAAACCCCAAAACTCATTGAGTCTTAATCACATGATGATGTGAACTAGTTTAGCGACACTAGTAAACTCTTTGGATGTTGGTCACATGACGATGTGACCTGTGAGTGTTAATCACATGGCGATGTGAACTAGATTATTGACTCTAGTGCAAGTGGGAGACTATTGGAAATATGCCCTAGAGGCAATAATAAATTGGTTATTATTATTATATTTCCTTGTTCACGATAATCGTTTATTATCCATGCTATAATTGTATTGGTAGGAAACTCAGATACATGTGTGGGTACATAGACAACACCATGTCCCTAGTGAGCCTCTAGTTGACTAGCTCGTTGATCAATAGATGGTTACGGTTTCCTGACCATGGACATTGGATGTCGTTGATAACGGGATCACATCATTAGGAGAATAGTGTGATGGACAAGACCCAATCCTAAGCCTAGCACAAAGATCGTAGTTCGTATGCTAAAGCTTTTCTAATGTCAAGTATCATTTCCTTAGACCATGAGATTGTGCAACTCCCAGATACCGGAGGAATGCTTTGGGTGTACCAAACGTCACAACGTAACTGGGTGGCTATAAAGGTGCACTACAGGTATCTCCGAAAGTGTCTGTTGGGTTGGCACGAATCGAGACTGGGATTTGTCACTCCGGTTAACGGAGAGGTATCTCTGGGCCCACTCGGTAGGACATCATCATAATGTGCACAATGTGACCAAGGGGTTGATCACGGGATGATGTGTTATGGAACGAGTAAAGAGACTTGCCGGTAACGAGATTGAACAAGGTATCGGCATACCGACGATCGAATCTCGGGCAAGTAAAATACCGCTAGACAAAGGGAATTGTATACGGGATCGATTGAGTCCTTGACATCGTGGTTCATCCGATGAGATCATCGTGGAACATGTGGGAGCCAACATGGGTATCCAGATCCCGCTGTTGGTTATTGACCGGAGAACGTCTCGGTCATGTCTACATGGTTCCCGAACCCGTAGGGTCTACACACTTAAGGTTCGATGATGCTAGGGTTATAAAGGAAGTTTGTATGTGGTTACCGAATGTTGTTCGGAGTCCCGGATGAGATCCCGGACATCACGAGGAGTTCCGGAATGGTCCGGAGGTAAAGATTTATATATGGGAAGTCCTGTTTTGGTCACCGGAAAAGTTTCGGGTTTTCCCGGTAATGTACCGGGACCACCGGGAGGGTCCCGGGGGTCCACCAAGTGGGGCCACCAACCCTGGAGGGCTGCATGGGCCAAGTGTGGGAGGGGACCAGCCCCAGGTGGGCTGGTGCGCCCCCCCACAAGGCCCAAGGCGCAGGGAAGTGGGGAAAGGGGGCAAACCCTAGGGCAGATGGGCCCTAAGGCCCACCCTAGGTGCGCCTCCCCCTCTTCCCCTTCTGGCCGCCACCAGATGGCATCTGGGGGCTGCTGCCACCCCCGGGGAGGGAACCCTAGAGGGGGCACAGCCCCCTCCCCTCCTCCAATAAATAGTGGGGGTTTTGGGGCTGCCAGAGACATGGGAACTTCTCCTCTTGGCGCAGCCCTACCTCTCTCCCTTCTCCTCTCCCGCAGTGCTTGGCGAAGCCCTGCTGGATCACCACGCTCCTCCATCACCACCACGCCGTTGTGCTACTGCTGGATGGAGTCTTCCTCAACCTCTCCCTCTCTCCTTGCTGGATCAAGGCATGGGAGACATCACCGGGATGTACGTGTGTTGAACGCGGAGGTGCCGTCCATTCGGCACTAGGATCTCCGGTGATTTGGATCACGACGAGTACGACTCCTTCAACTCCGTTCTCTTGAACGCTTCCGCTTAGCGATCTACAAGGGTATGTAGATGCACTCTCCTTCCCCTCGTTGCTGGTTTCTCCATAGATAGATCTTGGTGACACGTAGGAAAATTTTGAATTTTTGCTACGTTCCCCAACAAATCATTCGGTCTTACTGTGACCTGAGACAACGTTTTGGTTTGAAGATACTTATTACGGAGGATTTGTGCCCAAGTGGCGTCAGTTCCGCTAGATAACTTCCACAACCACTTACTAAGAAGACATCTATTCTTAACTTCAAGATTTTCAACCCCAAGACCCCCTTGGTCTTTCGGTCTACAGATGATATCCCACTTTGCTAAACGGTATTTTCTTTTTAGCTCATCACCCTGCCAAAAGAAACGGGATCGATAGAAGTCCAGTCTTTTCCTAACACCAAATGGGACTTCGAAAAAAGACAAAAGAAACATAGGCATACTCGTGAGAACCGAATTAATAAGAATTAAACGGCCTACGTATGACATGAGCTTACCCTTCCAGCAACTCAGTTTCTTTTCGAATCGATCCTCAATACACTTCCATTCGCTGTTCGTGAGCTTACGATGATGGATTGGAATTCCTAAGTATGTGAATGGCAAAGCCCCCAAATCACACCCAAACAATTGTTTGTAGGCCTCTTGTTCCTCATTGTCTCTACCAAAACAGAACAATTCGCTTTTATGAAAGTTAATTTTGAGCCCAGTCAATTGTTCAAATAAACATAACACCAGCTTCATATTTCTCGCTTTTACCAAGTCATGCTCCATAAAGATGATAGTATCATCTGCGTACTGAAGAATGGAAATCCCTCCATTAACGAGATGAGGCACCAGGCCTCCCACTTGGCCATCCTCCTTGGCCCTTCCTATCAAAATTGCCAACATGTCCACAACAATGTTGAACAAAATAGGGGACATCGGATCCCCTTGCCTTAGGCCCTTGTGTGTCTGGAAGTAATGACCTATGTCGTCATTAACTTTAATTCCAACACTCCCCTTTTGCGTATAAGATTCAACCTAGCGTCTCCAGACCTCATCGAACCCTTTCATACGCAAGGCCTGTTGTAGGAAAGGCCACTTTACTTTATCGTATGCCTTCTCGAAATCCACTTTAAAGATAACTCCATCTAGTTTCTTCGAATGGATTTCATGGAGCGTTTCATGCAGGACCACCACCCCTTCCATGATGTTTCTATCCAGCATGAAAGCAGTTTGAGACTGCTGCACCACAGAATGTGCAATCTATGTGAGCGTATTCTTCCCAACCTTGGTAAAAAAATTTGAAACTAACATTCAGCAGGCATATTGGCCTGAACTGCTCAATCCTCAGAGCATCTGTCTTCTTAGGAAGCAGTGTTATTGTTCCAAAAATTAAGTGAAAAAGTTGAAGCCGTCCAGAAAAGAGATCATGGAACATAGGAAGTAAATCCCCCTTAATAATATGCTAGCATTTTTTGTAGAACTCCGCCGGAAACCCATCCGGCCCAGGAGCCTTATTGTTTTTCATTTGTGAGATGGCATCAAAAACCTCCTTCTCTGAAAAAGGAGCAACCAGTATATCATTATCAGCAACAGTTAGTTGAAGCACATCCTCATTCCTGGACTCATCGAGGGACACAGCACTATCCTCCGGAGGTCCAAATAACTGCTTATAATACTCGATGATGTAAAGTTTCAGATTGTCTTGACCAACAATTGTTCCTTTCTCTTGCTCAAGCTGGAAAATTCTCTTCTTTCTGTGTTTGCCATTAGCAATCAGATGAAAGAATTGAGTGTTCGCATCCCCCTAGATCACTTTGCGAACTTTAGCTCGCAACGCCCACTTCAACTCTTCTTCACGGAGAAGTTCCTTCAACCTCATCTCCGCATCCAGCTTAAATTGGAACTCAGCAAGTTGCAACATCGTTGATTCGGCTTTAATGTTGAGGGACTGTATAAGAGCAAGAAGCCTGTCCTTCTCAATCTTATATGTCCCACTAAGGTGTTTAGCCCAGCCCCATAGGAAACTCCTCAAATGTCTAATCTTATTTTGCGAACGCTCGACAGACGATTTGCCTCCTCTATCTGTAGCCCATTCCCTAGCTATTAGATCTAGGAAACCTTCTCGTTCAAACCAAGCCAGTTCGAAGGAGAAAGTATTATTGTTTCCCACGTGATTGGGCTCGCCTGAGTCCACGAACAAATCCCGCGCGAGAGAGCCTGAACCGTCACGAGAGGAAACTTCTGTTCCCACTCGATGCTTGCTAGTACCCGATCCAACTTCTCATATGTCGGATTAGGCAACGAGTTGGCCCAGGTAAACTTTTGACCAGAAAGCTCGATCTCTCTCAGATCCAAGCTCTCAATGATGGTGTTAAACATAAAAGGCCATCTTCCGTCAAAGTTATCGTTATTCTTTTCCTCTCTCCTCCGAATGATGTTGAAATCACCCCCAACCAGAATTGGGAGCTGCTCGAACCCGCAAATTCGAACCAGGTCAGCCAGAAACTCCGGTTTAAGCTCAGGTTGTGCGGCCCCATAAACCGCCACCAGAACCCAGTTAAACCCATCTACTTTAGACCTGACCCAAAATTTGACCACGAAGTCACCCATCACAACGCTACGGACTTCCAGTGAGTCACACCTCACACCAAGCAAGATCCCACCGGATCTTCCTCTCGGGGGAAGACAATGCCAATCAAAATCGACACCCCCCGAAAGCGTGCTAAGAAACTGTGGCGCAAAATTATCCCGACCAGTTTCAGAGAGGGCAATGAAATCTAATCGATGCTCCAAAGACGCTTCAGCGAGAAACCTTCGTTTAGCCAAGTCCTTCAGACCTCTGCTATTCCAAAATATTCCTTTCATAAGTCATCATGGAATTTTTTGGCCGTATGAATCCTAGCACTCCTACGTACCGCGGACGCGGGATACACCTTCCGCTTCCACTTACATTTTGGTTTACTATTGACCTCCATCCGGTCCTCATAACCGGGCTCTGGTGGTTGAATCACTACATCCTCTACACTAACTTCCTCCTCCTCGGATTCAACAGTGGGAGGAACAAGGTCCGCACAAAAATTGTCAAGCACTCTCACCCCCAACGCATCAATCTCAGCATCATTCATAGGTCTCACTACCGCTAGGTTTCTAATGGTTTATAAAGCACGTTCCGCTTCCAGATCAAGGAGATCATTATCCGAGTTGTTAATTTCAGAATTGTTATTCCCTAGCGAAACCCCTACTTGATTTGCATTATTAATAATCTCATCCTTAGAAAAATGCAAAATAGAATTGGATAAGTTGACTGACATACCGGTTGTGACCTCAATGTCACAAAGCTTGGCCGCCCTCATAGCGCACCTTTGCTGCATGTCATCAACCTCCGGGTGGTCCTGGAGACGAGAACTCATCCGTCTCCCCTCAGAGACCGGGTCGGGGATCCCGCCAAAGGCAATAACCTCCTCCCGAGTAGCGCCACTCGGAGGAGGCAGCAGCGAAGGACTCCCCCGGCGGACGGACGGGAAGCCAGGAGGAGAAGGTGCCGGGGCCGCCTGCCCGAGCACCGACCCCCCCCCCCCCCCCCGCAGCCCTCAAGCCTGAGGGTGCCATCGTCCCGATAGCCGGAGGCACCGGAAGGACCGGGGCCACCTGCCCCTGACTCCCGCCCAGCGTCTCAGGAGAGACAGTCGCAGAAACTGGAACTGCACGGGAAACGTCCGAGGCCACCTGCCCCAGACGGACCCCTCCTCGGCCGGCCAACGACAGCGAGACTGCCATCACCGGCGAGAGGGTAGAAGGAGAGGAAGTCGTGGCCGCCTGCCCCGAACTCCCCCCCCCCCTCGGTAGAACCACCGAATCAGCCGCCATCTGGCTGCACGAGAGTGCAGGGGACCCTGGGAGGAATAGAACCACCTGAGGCTCCACGTCCCTCCCCCTCCCCAAGGTCGTCTCGGAGAGGCCCGTCCTGTGGCCTCCCACCATGGGACGAACAGCAGATCCAAAATCCAACTCCGGGAGCGAGTACTCGAAAGCATCATCAGAGTCCACCCGATCGCTCCAAAGCCTAGGAGGAGCAGACACACGCTGAAAAGATCCAAACCGCAATGTGCTCTTAGGCACCGACATTGCTGGGGCCGGCTCTACCCCGGATCCAGTCTCGGGCACCTGAGCCACTGGTCCCGATCCGTTGGACATCTCTCGTCCAGCCTCATCAGTCGGTTCCTCCCTAGCACCAGCATTGTCGTCCCCCTCGTGCATATCCACATCAGCACCAGTAACCGCCTCAGCAAACAACTCAGCGTCCTCAAACTCAATCTCAAGAGGAAAAACCTCTCCCCTATAAGTCCAGTTAACCACATCCGGGACGAACTCGATGTCCAAAACACTAACTCGCAATCTGGCCACCCCCTGGGCGCGAGTGAATGCCATATCCACTTTCTCCGTTTTACCAACCATGATACCCAGACTAGCCACAACACAAACATCTGTCAGAGCCTCAGAGGGTGCCCCAGAAAAACATAACCACACCTGAGTGAGGGGCTTCCCCTTAGGCTGCACTTTCTTCCACTCTTGAAACTCTAAAATGCAATTAGTGCCTGGCACCTTACACATCCCAAAGCTCAGCAAACGCCGCAGGTCCTCTACTGACGGGAAGTCAACCCTGAACACACGCTCTTCAATGAAGATAAGCTCCCATTGAAAATCTCTCGGAGCCAGCTCCTGAAGCCTCTACATAATCTGAGCCTCAGAGACATCTCCCTGGGTAACCTTCACCAGTCCAGTAGTCAGGCTCTGAGTATCAACTGGAATCTCTCTCGCAGCTGGGGACTCAAAGAACATCAGCTCGGCACAATATACTCCATACACTGTAAGAGCTGGAACCTGCTCACGCAGAAGCGGGCAATCCCTCGAGGTATGTGTAGGCTTACCACAAGACTCACACAGCTCGGCCACGCATTCAGCAATAAAGTGGCCCTTCTCACCACACCGGTAACAAAGCATCCTCTCCTTCCTACGCACATATTTGGACGCCCTCTCTGCATCAGACCTATCAGTGACCTCATTCCCCGTCCCAGCCTCAGGAACATCAACAATGGCCAAGGCATTCACCACCTCTATCGCCTGGGGTGGAAGCTTTGAGGAAACGTGGTCGGTCTCCATTGCTGTTGTCGTAGGGTCAACAACTGCCCTAGGCGGAGGCGGTCGGCGAAACCTCCCACAGCCCCCACCCCGGCCACCACGATAGCCACGATAGCCTCCTCTCTGTCGGTGGTCCGGGCCTGAGGCCCCCTCAACAAATCCGCCTGCAGGGCCGAGAAACGGTTTCTCAGCAGACCCGTCACTCTGCCAGGCATATCCACAGCCTCCTCCCGTGGAAGAGGACCCTCAATGCTGTCCATCACCATATGCGTCATACCCATCATCCCCCCACTGGCCTCGGGGTGGATCATTTGAAACTCTGTTGCTAGAATTCTGCCTCGCCTGTGTCGGCCCCATGCGGTTCTGAGCCGGCCTTGCGACGTAGTGTGGCAGAGGAGCAGCACGGGGTGGACCGCCCGAAGGCGCCTGCACCGCCCGAAGGGCAGTACCACCGCGTCCAGCCGGAGCCACACCCGGCGCCGGAGGCCGAGGACCAGTAGGACCCGCTGCCGTTGTCGCAACGAGCGCCGCACCCGGCGCAGGCGGCCTCAGCCCGCCCCGCCCAGCCGTAGGAGGCGCCGCTCCCGGCGCAGGGGGCCTCAGCCCGTCTCGCCCAGCAGGAGGGGGCAGCGGACCCGGAGGCCGGGCTCCCTCGTGGCCAGCGCCTCGGCCCGGCTGAGCCGGCGCCAAACCCCCTCCCGCTGGTGGCCTCAGTCCGGGCGGCGTCGGGGCTCCGCGCCCAGCCCCCGGCACCGATCTTGGAGCCGTCCCTCCCCTTCCCGCAGATCCCGTGACAGGCGTCGGGGGCCTCTGTCCGGGCGGCGCCAGGGCACCTCGCCCAGCCCCTGCCGCCGGCAGCGGAGCCGCCCCGCCCCTTCCCGCCGCACCGGTTGCTTTCACAGGAGGCGACGGAGCTGCCCCACGGCCAGCCATAGCACGGAGTGGAGGGATTCTCCTTGCCCGACGAGCCCCGCAAACCGGGAAGCCACGCGGCCCGAACTTGCGAACCCTAGTGCGAAGGGGCGACGACGCACGACAGGAAACACGCTCGCCCTCGTACGTGCATGGGGCATCGATAAGTGCAGAAGAGCATCCAGAAGCAGCATGGGCCTCATACCCATCTGACTCCGGCCCAACTTCACGCGGGCCCAAACCCGTCTGAACCGGCCCAGCTGCACCCAGCAACTGATTCAAACGAGACAACCTCGCGGTCGAGATCTCGGTCGCCACGGCCGCCATGATGGGCGCCGCCGCCGCCTGACGACCGGCGGGCCGCCTCGCATTCTTCCGCTTCTTCACCGTAATCCAAGACTCCGGTCTAATCATATCAAATAAAGTAAGATTTGGTAGACTCACCTTAGGAATAGGTCCTTTCCAAGGCCGGATCGCCGACGCCGCCGTCTTCCGATGAACAACGCGCCGGATCATCTCAATCTTCTCTCCCACGTGAAGACCGATACGTGCCGGATCGTCCGGTGGTAGAACCCGATCGATTGTAGTAGCCACCTCCTCTTCGCTATAACTTGAATGAAAAAATTCACAAATAAGATCCGAAGGAGAGGGAGTTGGGGGCGACTCCACCGGCGCTGGCTCCCCATCGTCATCCGCATCTTCGTCGTCTGATTCGGCTAGCGCCCAGAACCGTCCGCCGACCCGCCGGCGATTGCCGGTGCCGGACGGCGCAGCCGCGGTCGGGCGCATAGTCGCCCACCCAGTCGCCTCACGCCTCACAGTTATATAGATGTAGTAGAAAACTTCAGGTAGATTTGTTTATGTCCTACGTACTTGAGATGAGAGGAAATGATGTACTACGTCAAAGCAAAAAAAGGAAAGATGAGAGGCAAGAGGAGGAAGAGCTGAATAGGACGATCGGTTTACTTCCGCTAAAAGAACATGAAGAAATGCAAGCCGGCAGACTGCTAGTACAAGCATTCCCACCCAAGCAGCCAAGCAAAGCATATACAGTAGTACGTACCATTCCACCCAAGCAAAGCATACCAAATTCTCTAGACCTGTGCAGGACTCTTTTTTTTTTTGGTTTTTTAGTGTTTTTTGGGATTAAATGAATTAGGGAAATCTTTACTGGCGTCCGTTAGCTACCAGCCAGGTTCCAGCGAACTGCCCGCCCGCCGTTGGATCCGAATCCCGAATCTTAAAGCAGCCCCAATGGCCACGTCAGAAAAACGAGAGCGTTCATTGGGACCATGGCCGCGGCGAACGCAGATCAACAGTGGTGCGCCTCTCTCCCTATCACCATTTCCCCCTCGTCGCCCGCAGATAGTGAGAGGGAGCAGAGCAAGAGCGTGTTCCGGCGAACCCACGGTGGCAACCTCGCCCGGCGATGGCGGCGCGCATCCTCGCGCGACATGGGAGGCGGCGGTGAGCACGCTGGTGGAGGCCCTAGCCCTGCAACGCCACGGGAACCGTGTGGTGTCCTCTGCTGCAGGCGCCTCTGGACGCCGCCGCCGCGGCCTGGCATTGCAGTCGACAACCTGATGATGAACATGCCTCCGTGGTTGTCGCCGCCATCATCGCGGCCCCAGCCCAGGCCCTCGCGGCTGTGCCGTCCAGGCTCCACGCACCAAGCGTGCATTTTTCTCTCCGCCACTAGCTTCATTCAGTCGCCGCATCGATGGCGGTAGGGTGATGGGGTACTGCCGACGGCCAATCTAGGAGGAGTGTCGGGCTTCATCCAAATGATCCTTTGGCTTATAGCATATTATTGCACAATTATAGAAAACATTCTAATATTTAGGTCTTGCATATAGGTTCTGGTGTTAAAGGTTTAGATCCGTTGTTCAACTCATTTTGCCTATGAAGAAGATATGAGATGTCCATGAATATTAGTCAAGTTAAGAAACTAAGAAATATTGTTAGAATAAAGAAACTAGCGAGGAAAAATAAAAACTCTTTGTCTGCGCAATGAAGAAGACATTAGTCAACTATATTATGATATTATCTGTCATGCCCTGTTTTTCCTATGCACGCCATTTCAATATCTAGAAAATATATTTATGCATATCTTTGCTTCAATCCTTTTCAAAGCAGTTTGTTGATGATTACCTCTCAAACTACTTGTATGCTCAAGAGGCAAGGCAGGTATTCATAAACACCCACGATATAACATTTGACGTCTTCCTCAAGAGGGCGAAGGATGGGTGTGCGGGCATCCACGGGTGATGGCCTAAAGTTGAAAGGACCTTCAATATCGTCGAAGGCTCAATATTCGCCTTTCACTTGAGTAGTTTTCAGATGATTCATCCGCCTATTTACTGTCTATTATGCTAATTTCTAACGATTTTAGAGGTTACATACTTACATGTGAAACTTGTCGCTTGTGTACCGTGGTGTAGTGAACTACCAGTATGGTGTATTATGATGTCAATTATGAAATCCTAGTGGTCAGTCGATGGATATGAAATGTATTGTGTGTTCGATATGAAATCGTGATGAACATTTGTTCAATATGAAATGTAAATCTGCTTATTGCAGGGATTAAAAATAATGGGATAATAAGCCTTCTTATTGGGTCAATGCATTGCACATGGTTATTTATTAAGTTTTGTGAGCAATGACCACTAGCAACACACACGTATTACAAAATGTGCATGTGGGGTTAATGAACCACCAAGAACGTGTGTGATGCACGAAGTAACCCACACATTGCCGCCTTGCCGGTATCACATCACGTGCGATGAATGGCACAACACCACACAATTGTATGTCTACAACCGTGTGTGATGCATTACCAAGCCTCAAACGTTTTCAACAGGGAAAGCATGTGCGATGGATCACCCAATCTCACATGATTTTGTGTGCAACACCGTGTGTGATATACTGTATCAACACACACAAAAATTTCTTTAAGCAAATTGTGCAGGACGTTCGACACATCTCACACATTTTATTCCGTCTGATTGTTTGTGATAGTTACTCCCCGTCGCACAGGTTCACTTTTCACATTTATCGTGTGTGATGAGTGAAAATTGTTGGGGAACGTAGTAATTTCAAAAAAATTCTTACGCACACGCAAGATCATGGTGATGCATAGCAACGAGAGGGGAGAGTGTTGTCCACGTACCCTCGTAGACCGAAAGCGAAAGCGTTAGAACAGCGCGGTTGATGTAGTCGTACGTCTTCATGGCCCGACCGATCAAGCACCGAAACTACGGCACCTCCGAGTTCTAGCACACGTTCAGCTCGATGATGTCCCTCGAACTCCGATCCAGCCGAGTGTCGAGGGAGAGTTCCGTCAGCACGACGGCGTGGTGACGATCTTGATGTTCTACCGTCGCAGGGCTTCGCCTAAGCACCGCTACAATATTATCGAGGATGACTATGGTGGAGGGGGGCACCGCACACGGCTAAGAGATCCAAGGGATCAATTGTTGTGTCTAGAGGTGCCCCCCTGCCCCCGTATATAAAGGAGCAAGGGAGGAGGAGGCCGACCCTAGGAGGGGCGCGCCATGGGAAGTCCTACTCCCACCGGGAATAGGACTCCCTCCATCCTTGTTGGACTAGGAGAAGGGGGAAGGAAAGGGAGAGAAGGAGAACGAAAGAGGGGAAGGAAAAGGAGGAAAGGGGGGCCGGCCCCCTAGTCAAACTCGGTTTGGGCTAGGGGGGCCGCACGCCCTGCCTCCTCTCTTCCACCACTTGGCCCATGAGGCCCATTGCTTCTTCCTCGTATTTCCGTAACTCCCCGGTACCCCCGAAAATACCCGAATCACTCGGAACCTTTCCGAAGTCCGAATATAGTCGTCCAATATATCGATCTTTATGTCTCAACCATTTCGAGACTCCTCGTCATGTCCCCGATCTCATCCGGGACTCCGAACTCGTTCGGTACATCAAAACTCATAAACTCATAATATAACTGTCATCGAAACCTTAAGCGTGCGGACCCTACGGGTTCGAGAACTATGTAGACATGACCGAGACAAGTTTCCGGTCAATAACCAATAGCGGAACCTGGATGCTCATATTGGCTCCCACATATTCTACGAAGATCTTTATCGGTCAAACCGCATAACAACATACGTTGTTCCCTTTGTCATCGGTATGTTACTTGCCCGAGATTCGATCATCGGTATCTCAATACCTAGTTCAATCTCGTTACCGGCAAGTCTCTTTACTCGTTATGTAATGCATCATTCTGCAACTAACTCATTAGTCACATTGCTTGCAAGGCTTGTAGTGATGTGCATTACCGAGAGGGCCCAGAGATACATCTCCGACAATCGGAGTGACAAATCCTAATCTTGAAATACGCCAACTCAACATGTACCTTCGGAGACACCTATAGAGCTCCTTTATAATCACCCAGTTACGTTGTGACGTTTGGTAGCACACAAAGTGTTCCTCCGGTAAGCGGGAGTTGGATAATCTCATAGTTGTAGGAACATGTATAAGTCATGAAGAAAGCAATAGCAACATACTAAATGATCAAGTGCTAAGCTAACAGAATGGGTCAAGTCAATCACTTCATTCTCCTAATGATGTGATCCCTTAATCAAATGACAACTCATGTCTATGGCTAGAAAACTTATCCATCTTTGATTCAACGAGCTAGTCAAGTAGAGGCATACTAGTGACACTATGTTTGTCTATGTATTCACACATGTATTATGTTTCCGGTTAATACAATTCTAGCATGAATAATAAACATTTATCATGATATAAGGAAATAAATAAGAACTTTATTATTGCCTCTAGGGCATATTTCCTTCAGTCTCCCACTTGCACTAGAATCAATAATCTAGTTCACATCGCCATGTGATTTAACACCAATATTCATATTTGTATACGATTAACACCCATAGTTCATATCGTCATGTGACCAACACCCAAAGGGTTTACTAGAGTCAATAATCTAGTTCACATCGCTATGTGATTAACACCCAAAGAGTACTAAGGTGTGATCATTTTTGCTCGTGAGAGAAGCTTAGTCAACGTGTCTGTCATATTCAGAGCCGTATGTATTTTGCAAATATTCTATGTCTACAATGTTCTGCACAGAGCTACTCTAGCTAATTGATCCCACTTTCAATATGTATCCAGATTGAGACTTAGAGTCATCTGGATCGGTGTAAAAGCTTGCACCGATGTAACTCTTTACGGCGGGCTCTTTTATCACCTCCATAATCGAGAAATATTTCCTTAGTCCTCACTAAGGATATTCTTGACCAATGTCCAGTGATCTACTCCTAGATCACTATTGTACTCCCTTGCCCAATTCAGTGCAAGGTATACAACGTGGTCGGGATTTGAGTCTTACTCAATTTCACACCTTTGCAACACAGGCAAGAACTCTTTCTTTGACCGTTCCATTTTGAACTACTTCAAAATCTTGTCAAGGTATGTGCTCATTGAAAATCTTATCAAGCGTCTTGATCTATCTCAATAGATCTTGATGCTCAATATGTAAGTACCTTCACAGAGGTATTTCATTGGAAAACTTTTATTCAAGTATCCTTTTATGCTATCCAGAAATTCTATATCATTTCCAATCAACAATATGTCGTACACATATAATATCAGAAATTCTACAGAGCTCCCACTCACTTTCTTGTAAATACAGGCTTCTCCAGAATTCTGTATAAAACCATATGTGTAAGTGCATCTAGTGCCACCCCTAGTTGGTTTTGAAGTATTGACAACAAATTTGGTTGAGGGACTAATGCGTTTGTGAGAATTGCAGGATAACGCAGGTAGTGCCCCTCATTGATTCGGTTTACCTACCGGAGACGACCCCTAAAAATGTATAAAGACATTGACGACAATGGTGGTATGTGAAGATATTCATATTGAAGACTATGACATGATAAGACATTGAGTGAAGACTATGGAGCGCGAAGACTGTGTCGTTTCGTTGTTTCATTTTTCTTCGTTGTTGAGTCATAGGAACCACCGTACTGTTAAGTGGGGTCCAAGTGAACAAAGTTAGAATGACTGAAGTGATGCTCAACCCAAATCCTATGTCTTCGAGCGAAGATAATGAGAGCAAATCTTATCCAGAGCTGGATGAGTCAGCTTTGCTTGTAGCCCAAGTAAAGTTGTCGTGTGTGTTTGAAATCTGACCGTTGGAACACGTGTCAGTTCCTTAGTGACCCAGGGTCATTTCGGACATATCAGGTCGGGTTGCCTAGTGGCTATAAATAGCCCACCCCCTACACCATAAATTGGTGGCTGCTCAGAATTAGTGCACGGCGTTTGTCGTTTGAGAGCAACCCACCTCGAAGCCTTTGAGAGAGAGAAATCCTTGCGAGGACAAAGCCAAACACCCAGAGCCAAAGAGTGTTAGGCATCACTGAAGTCTTTCTATCTGTGTGACCTGAAGACTTATTACACTTGAGGACTGTGAATCCTCCAGTCGGTTAGGTGTCGCGTTCTGAGCATCCAAGAGTCATTGTGGATTGCCGGTGAACGAAGTCTTTGAAGGTTCGTAAGTCTACCTTGAAGACTTACCAGAGTGATTGGGCGAGGACTGTGTGTCCTTAGCTCAAGGGGAATAAGGTGAAGACGCGGTCTTCTGAGTTGAATCTCAGCCTCCCTAACCAGAAGTACAGTTGTCACAGCAACTGGAACTGGTCCAATAAATCCTGTGTCTTCAACAAGTGACTGGTTCTATCCTCTCCCTCCCTTTACTTAGAGTTTGTCTTCATGAAGTCATTTCCTATTTGTCGTACCTGTTTGACTTCATTGCTTGACTACTATCGTTGATTGGCTTCATACTATCTTCCATCCCGATCCTTACTACTAAGCTGCTATTAGTCATGTACTTTCACATTATTGCATACTTGACTATGGTTTGCTTGTTGTAGTTTATCTTCCGCTGCATATCAATTAGGTCATTTCTATTGTTTGTCTTCGAAACTTCCATGTTTTGAAGACTTTCATAAAAATCGCATATTCACCCCCCTCTAGTCGATAACTAGCACTTTCAATTGGTATCAGAGCAAGGTACTCCCTTGTTCTGTGTGATTCGGTTTAACCACCTGGAGTTTTAGCTATGTCGACTGCAGGGATAATCGAAGTATCCGCTACTTGCCCCGTGTTCGATGGAACTGAATATCCCAACTGGCACTAGTGCAGAACCGGGCTTTAGTGCCGGTTCGTGACGGCCTTTAGTGCCGGTTGGCGAACTGGCACTAAAGAGTGGGGACTAAAGGCCCCCCCCTTTAGTACCGGTTCGTCATGAACCGGCGCTAAAGTGCAAACACGTGGCACGAGCCAGGCTCGTGTGCGTGTAGGACATTAGTACCGGTTGGTAACACCAACCGGTACTAAATGTTTGGGTGTTTTTTTTTTATTTTTGCTTTAATTTTGTGTTTTCAATTTGACTTTATTTTCCATTTAATTCTTTTTTGTTTGCTGGTATTTCACGATACTACAAATTGTACACGTTATGTATATATATTAAATAGATTTTCTCGTACGTAGAACCGCATATATATATATATATATATATATATATATATAATATATATATCATCGAATGTCTCACAGCCAACACCATTAACTATTCACACATACACATGTATATACATATACAATTTCTCCTACATGTTGCCTTGGTGCCTTCGGAGCACGATGACAAGTGGTTCATGGGGACGGTAGCGGGTAATAGTAATCTCCTTTGGGATCTATGACCTGGTCGAGCAAAAATCCGACTATTTCCTCTTGAAGTGCTTGTATGCGGTCCGATGGTAGGAGCTTATCCCGCACCGATCTGAACTGTTAAGAAGGAGATCAATATGCAAGTGTGTTAGTTGTGTGACTAGATATCGATAATGGTGTGAATAGTGTTCTGACAAAAACGTACTCAGCCTGTCTATCAGATCTGCTCCTTTCGCACGTCATCATGCGAATGTTCTCGCAAACGTAGAATGCACACAGATTATTCCCCGACGCCTGCCTCAGGGCCTTTATGAGAATGGAATTGAATCAGATAATGATTAATCAAGCATGATAATTAATTAATGATATTGAAACAAGAATTAAAGAGATAGCTAGTACTACTTAATTACTTACCTTGGGTCGATGCCAAAACAACTTTTTTGGCCATGTGCCTGGAGTCACCTTGATGAACTTTGCCCATGCCCTGCCCGCCGGCAAAGAAAATTAATAAAGGGGTTATTAAATAGTTCATATCAGGAACTAATAGTTAATAATGATTGAAATTACCTGTTGACTATCCCCTTCACGATGGTGTAGTCTTTATCTTCTTTAGTTACTGAGTCCAGTAATTCAACTTTTCCTTCCTCGACTTTAATGTCTAACAAGACCCAGTGCCAACTACATACGCACACGTTTGCATGTCTTAATTAAGCGGGCATGTGCATAAAATTAATCAACTACCGTAAACTGTATACACTTAATTATTAACATCTAGCTAGCTAGTAAGCAAAAACAGAATTTGTAGTACAAGACAATGTGACTCATGGGAAGTTGTAAGGAAGTAGTATATCTTCATTGGTATTGAGGCACTTCAGGAACTCTAGCATGCTTTCCTCTACAGCAGCTTGACAATGTTCAATCTCCCATATTTCCTGATTAATGGTATTTGGGTCAACGAACCCAACGCCATAGCGTCCAGCTTTTTCATTTCATACATCTTCATCCTGCATATAATACCACAGAAAAAGAATATAGTTAGGATAATTACATATAATGATTGATCAAAATTATCACTACATAACTAGCTTGAGACTTAAATTACAGAAAGAAATCACTTACAGACAATAGCAACTGACGATAGACTTGTTAGTGTTCTCTATGATGTCATCCATAGGGTATTTATCCAGCACTGTGTCGCCCGGGGCAGAACCAACGCTGCTTCTCGGCATGGATGGGACGGTGCTATCCAATGCTGGACGATCATCCGCTTGCTGCTGCCGCTGCTGAGACCCCCTTTCCTGGCTAAGTGAGTCGATCTGCTGTTGCTGCAGCTGGAATTTGAGTGCCATGTCCGCGTGCCTTGCTTCTAGGCCTTGAAGGCATTCTGCGTCCTGCTTCCTCTGCTCCTCCTCCAGCTTCCTTTTCTTCTCCTCCTCCATCTTCCTTCTTGCATGACTCATGTAGTCCTCGTTCCATTCTGAAAATCCCTCATACCAAGGAATAACGCCCATGCCTCGTGTTCTTCCCGGGTGTTCAGGATTTCCCAGGGCGCGCATAAGCTCGTCGTTCTCTCTGTTGGGTGTGAACACCCCCCTTCAAGCTTCATCTATTGCGTCAATTATCTTTTGTTCGGCTCCTTTTAGACTTGCCTTCTTTGAAACTCCGCCTGTCTTCGGGTCCAACGCTCCCCCATGCGCATAGAACCAAGTTTTGCACCTGGGCGGCCAGTGCCGGCTAACCGGAGTGACCCATGCATCCTCCATCTCTTGCTCAGACTTATCTCACTTAGGCAATCCCACCGCGTAGCCACCTGGACCCAGCCTATGGAACTGCGTCTTTCTTGCGGCATTTGCCTTGTTTTTCATCGACCGTTCCTTAGATATTCTGAATCCTTGAAGGTCATGAAATCGTCCCAGTGTTCTCTTTGCTTCTCCAGTGTTCCCGTGAAATCTGGAGTCTTCCTTTCATTAGCGAGGTAGTTGGCCCATATAGTTTTCTTGTGGGTGTTGAATGCAATTGCCATCTTCTTAAGAGCAGCGGCCTTGACTTTGTCCACATCTGCTTTAGTGAAATGATCTGGTAGGGTGAAATGTTCCATCAGAGATTTCACCAGGTCTTCTTTGGCTCTTTTGTCGACCCAAGTAACACATGGATGTTTAGTCTTTGGCTCTTTCCATTCTTGAATGGAGATAGGGAGTTTGTCCTTCACAAGAACTCCGCACTGACGAGTCCACTTGTTCGCAATGTTCTTAGGCGTGAGGGGTTCGCCACTAGGTTTGATGGATTCGATGTGGTACTTTACACCATCCTTCAACAATCTGCCCGGGCCTCGCTTTGTCTTGCTGTCTGTAGAAGCAGATTTGCTCGATCCGGAGGGCTGAAAGAAGAAAGATCGATTCGTTAATATATCTTCAATAAAAAAACATGTGATGATCACCATGATGCATGCTTATATAAATATACCTCACCGGTAGTGTTTGTTATTTGAAGATCATCATTGTCTGTGTCATCACAAACATTGTCTGTGTCATAATCATAATCATAGTTCATGACTTCATCAGCCCGGTCGTCGAGATCGAATATCTTTTCATCACCCACTCCGGTATTGTTAAGATATTGGGAGTCGTCATCTGCTTCATTCAGATCATCTAGCCTGTGAGGGCTGCGTATGATGTCGAACAATTCCTCTTCTCTCTCTCTGCCGGTATTGTCTGCCATAGCTTTTACTTTACTAATAATACAGAAGAAATATAAAACAATTTAGTATTCAAATTACAATGCATGGATGCAATTAATCAATAAGGAAAAACTGAATCTCGAATACATCGTCTCGAATATATAATCTCGAATACATTATCGATCGTCTTAATAGATATAATCTCGAATACATCGTCTCGAATATTTTATATCGAATACATCACTGGCTAGGTACCTAAAAAAGATCGAGTACTACAGAAGAATCTAGGGCGCCACTCGCGGTTCCTGGGGCGCGGGCGGTGCACACCCAAAGAGAAGGAACCATCACAGGATCATATCTCCGGTCATCTGCCCAAAGAACCCGCCAAGTAGTGGAGAACCTGACGTCGTCCATAGCAGCCATGTAGCGATGGACATGCTCATCTTCCTCCCTGATACGGCGACGCACCACCTCCGGCGGGGTCGGCTGCCTCTGCACCGAATGTGGCCCACGCGAACGCCACCAAAGAAGATCAGGGTCGACGACGGGACCCGAGGTCGGGTTCCTCACCAAGCGGCGCACCCCTCCAGGTAGCACCTCCGAGTGCTAGCCCGGCGGAGCCCAGTCCTGGACATGGGTCCCCTCAAGCAGGACGTCGTCGCGAACGGGTCGACGGCGAGGATGCAGGCCGGGCATATCGTCGAGAACAAATACTATATGCCCACAAAAAGTAACATTTTTTAAATGATTGGATTGTGATAACTAAAACTCTATATATATGCAAATTCTAACAATTTGACATTAATCTAATTCATCTAACTAAAACTAATTCTAAAATTTCCTGATTATATAACTAACATTTTCATAACAATTCTAATATTTATATAACTAAAAAACAAAAAAATTGCTAACATTTCTATAAATATTTCTATAACTAAAAAACAGAAAACATATATAACATTTCTATAAAACTAACATTTCTAATGTTTATATAACTAAAAAACAGAATAATTTCTAACATTTTTATAACTAAAAACAGAAAAAATTATAACAAACAAACTAATGTGTGTGTGTGTGTGTGTGTTTGTGTAGTGTGTGTGTGAGTGGACATGGCGGCCGGGGCGAGCTCACCGGCGAGGCGACGACGGGCCGACAGGACGGGGCGGCGACGAGGGGCGGGGGCAGCAACGATCGGGGCCGAGCGGCGTGACGGAGGGAAACAGAGGGAAGAACACACTACAGGAATCAGGCAGTTTGCCGTCAGGCAAGTATAGACGTCAAAGGCTGTAATACAGACGGCAAAGATTTTGCCGTCAACTGGCAGACGGCAAACATAGACGGCAAAGTCTAGCCGACAAAGAGTACTTCGCCGTCTGCTTTTCGCCGACCAAACGGCAAAGATTTTGCCGTCAGCTAAACTAAAGTTTTGCCATCAACCGTATAAGTAACATACGGCAAAGAAAAGTATATTCGCTGTCAGCCAGGGTCTGTCTTTGCCGTCTTCGTCCTAAATCACAGACGGCAAAGAATTTGTTATACTAAAAAAATGAAGGAACGGACCACGAACACCACAGTATCCAACACCTGTTGTTCCAAGAATCAACTACCACCGAATGAATTTCACAATATAAAACTGCTCTAGTTCACAAGATGAACACATTACAAAACAATAAATTACACACAGTACACACAGACGGATTACAAAGATTACAACAGAACGGAGGCAACCATGGACGCCAGAGTAGCTCAAGCCATCAGTCGCCGCGCCGGAGCTTGCCAACCTCATCGGGGAGATGATGCGGCGTCGAGGGCCGGGGCCAGCAAAGGCATGCTGGGGCGACGGACTAGGGCCAGCGGCCTGCGGAGGCATGCTTGGGCGACAGGCCGGGGCCAGCGGTCTGCGGTGGTGAAGGGGGGCAGGGTCGGGCCCGGTGGCGCTGGTGGTGAAGACGGAAGCGACCATGGTGGGCGGGGGCGACGGGAACGGGGCCGGCGGCCGGCTGGGGCGACGGGGGATGGGGCGCAGAGGTCGACCGGGGCCAGCGGCCT